>NW_017672416.1:0-8712 GCF_001879085.1 Nicotiana attenuata | reverse complement strand
TGCACACCTGGGAACTGGAAAGGGCAATCCACTGCCAGGCCTCCACTTTTCAATCGTCTGTAGTATTCTTCGTGGAAGATCAGAATGAGAGATCACATTATAGGGGAAGATTATGAACTTTGGGACATAGTCACTGATGGTCCCCTAGCAACCACTAAGAAGAATGCTGAAGGAATTGATGTGCCAAAAACAAGGGCTGATTGTACTGCTGAGGACCTGAGGAAATGGGAGAAAAATGCTAAGGTCAAGAAGTGGCTTGTATGTGGACTAGGACCAGACGAGTACAGCAGGATCCAAAGCTGTACAACTGCTAAGGAAATATGGGACACTCTACAAGTGGCTCATGAAGGAACACCTCAAGTGAAAAGATCAAGAGGAACACTTCTGTATTCTCAATATGAGAATTTCACTATGAAGGAAGGAGAAACTTTCCAGGAGATGTATACTAGATTCACCACTTTGACAAATGAACTTGAATCTCTTGGAAGGACTATCCTTGAAGAAGACAAGGTTGAGAAGATTCTGACAAGAGTTCTGCCAGTCACATGGGAAAGCAAGATCACTGCCATTCAGGAATCCAAGAACATTGCTACCCTCAGACTGGATGAACTAATTGGAAATTTAACTGCCTATGAAATGAGGAGACAAACCATGAAGATGGACACCCCCAAAAAGGAGAGAAGCTTAGCTCTCAGAATTGCTGAAGGTGCAGATTTGGAAGATGATGAAATGGCTATGATCACTAGGGATTTCAAGAAGTACCTGATGAGAGGAAAGAGTTCTTCAAGAGGTACAAACTTCAGCAAATCAAGAACTCCGGAGAAACAGACCAATGAGGGATGCTACAAGTGTGGTAAGACTGACCACATGATCAAAAACTGCCCTCAATGGGAAATTGAGTGGAAGAAAGAAAGAGCTGAACGAAGGAACAGGAAGAATGAACAGGTTCAACCAAAGAGAAACAAAGGTTCAACCAAGGCTATGGTTGCTGCTTGGGGAGAAACTTCAGATGAAGACTCAGAAGATGAAGCTGAGGAGGAGCAAGCACTAATGGCCAATGGAGAATCAGATGATGAACAAGAGGTAAGTATTCTTCATCTCAAAGACAAGATTAAATTCTTGTCTAAAGAAAGGCTGGCTGAGCTATTAACAGACTTCATTGATGAGTCTGAGATAATTAATAATGAGAAGGAAGTTCTGTCTAGGGAATGTGTGATTCTAAAAGCAAAATGTAAAAGTCTAGATTCTAGGGCCAATGAGAGTGAT
The DNA here is from genome assembly GCF_001879085.1 of Nicotiana attenuata. Classification (NCBI taxonomy): domain Eukaryota; kingdom Viridiplantae; phylum Streptophyta; class Magnoliopsida; order Solanales; family Solanaceae; genus Nicotiana; species Nicotiana attenuata. The sequence continues at coordinate 7,446 of NW_017672416.1, read as the reverse complement.
AGCAAAAATGCTGAGTTGAAGAACCAGGTTCTTGAACTTGACAACAGTGTCCTAGAACTTAGGTCTGAAAATCTGAAACTGAAATTAGGAACAGGAAAGAAGATAGCTGATCACACATGTCTCACTCTAGAAGAAAATTTGGGAAAAATGAAAGATGAATTATACAAGAAAGATGAATTCATCAAAGTCTTAAAAGAAGATCTAGGAAAGGTAAAATATGAACTAGACAGAACTTGCAAGTGGAACAAAGCCTCTGATGCTCTCTCTTGGTTGCAAGAGCATCACAGCAGTAACAAAAGAGGACTTGGCTATGGTACTCAAGCTCCTAAATGGGATCCAAAAAGCAAGTACCTCACTCTTCCTGAAAATAAAATCTGCACACACTGTGGTAAGACTGGCCATTACAAATATGAATGTAATGCAAAGAAATGGCCAGTCAAAAGAACAAAGTTTTTGTTAAAGAAAAGAATAAGTTGCCAGGATGGGCAAGAAGGAATTTAATTCATCCTTTTGCTTATAGAAAGGGACCCAAACTACTTTGGGTTCCTAAGACTAACCCCTGATTTCCTTTTGCAGGTCCAAGTGAAAGGGAGGAGCCAAATATGGTATATGGATAGTGGCTGCTCAAAACATATGACTGGGGACAAGGACCAGTTCCTTTCACTTGAGGACTTAAAAGGAGGTAATGTCTCCTTTGGTAATGGAAAGAAAGGTGAGATCATTGGGGTTGGAAAGGTAGGCAAGACTAATTCTCATTCCATAGAGAATGTCTACCTGATAGATGGCTTGAAATATAGATTAATAAGTGTGTCACAATTGTGTGACAGAGGTAACCTTGTGGCTTTTACCTCCACCAAATGCTTTGTGATTAACCTTACTACTGACAAGATTGTTTTGCAGGAAAAAATAGTTAACAATATTTACATTGTAGATTTGTCAACTCTTTCAGAAAATAAACTCACTTGCTTAAGTGTGTTAGTTAATGATCCCCTCCTATAGCACAAAAGACTTGGTCATGCCAGTCTAAATCAGCTAAACAAATTAGTCTCCAAGGACTTGGTTGTAGGTTTACCTAATATCAAGTTCAAAGAAGACAAAGTTTGTGAGACATGTGCAAGAGGGAAGCAGGTAAGGTCATCCTTCAAATCCAAGAAAATGGTAAGTACGTCCAAGACGTTGGAACTGGTTCATATGGATCTATGTGGTCCAATGAGAACCATGAGCAGAGGTGGAAAGAAGTATGTAATGGTGCTCGTTGATGACTATTCTAGATTCACCTGGGTTTTATTTCTAACTTCCAAAGATGAAGCATTTGACATGTTTTCTGCATTTGTTAGGAAGACTCAGAAACAATTAGGAAATCATCTTGCATCCATTAGGTCTGATCATGGAACTGAGTTTGAAAACTCTAAGTTTGCTGAATTTTGTGATGAAAATGGCATAGATCACAATTTCTCTGTCCCCAAGACTCCACAACATAATGGAGTAGTTGAAAGGAAAAATAAAACTCTTGAGGATATGGCTAGACAATGTTACTATCTAGCAAATTGCCTCACAGTCTCTGGGCAGAGGCTGTAAACACTGCANTGCATGTTACATCATAAATAGATGCATGACCAGACCTCTAGTAAAGAAGACTCCCTATGAGTTACTTAAAGGGAGAAAACCAAATATATCCCATCTTAGGGCTTTTGGTTGCAAGTTCTATGTGAACAATAATGGAAAAGACTCCCTAGGAAAGTTTGATCCCAGAAGTGATGAGGGAGTATTCTTGGGATATTCTTCACATATCAAAGCTTATAAAGTTTTTAATAAAAGAACTCTGTGTGTAAAAGAAAGTGTGCATGTAGTATTTGATGAAACTAACATTCTTTCAGAGAGACAGGAACATGAAAATGAAGCCATTGGACTGGTCAAAGACTTGGCTGAAGCATCAGCTCAAGTCAAAGTGACACCTGCAGAAGGAACAGGTAATGGAACAGGTTCTTCCTTACAGGGCAACCTGACAGGGGGAAGAAATCAAAAGGGAATTGAAATAAACTCCTTGAAGGAACCTGTTCATGAACCCGTTCCTCATCAAATTGCTGAAACATCCAGCAGAAGCCAGTTGGTTGTAAAACCTCACAAGTATCAAAGTTCTCATCCCATTGAGAACATTATCACTGATCCAACTTCTGGAGTCAAAACCAGATCACAATTAAAGAATCTGTGTGCTTTTGATGCTTTCTTATCTATTATTGAACCTAAAAATGTTGTTGAGGCTTTGGAGGATGCAGAATGGGTGAATGCAATGCAGGATGAGCTAAACCAGTTTGAAAGAAGTCAAGTTTGGCACCTAGTTCCAAGACCCAAGGATAGATCAGTCATTGGCACTAAATGGGTCTTTAGGAACAAACTTGATAAAGATGGAACTGTCACAAGAAACAAGGCAAGGTTGGTGGTCCAAGGTTACAGCCAAGAGGAAGGAATAGACTATGATGAGACATTTGCTCCAGTTGCAAGACTAGAGGGAATCAGACTTCTCATAGCCTTTGCAGCATATATGGAATTCACTCTTCATCAAATGGATGTCAAAAGTGCCTTCCTAATGGCATTTGAAGGAGAAGTGTTGTGAAACAACCTCCAGGGTTTGAAAGCAAAGAATGTCCTGAACATGTGTACAAGCTGGACAAGGCTCTCTATGGACTCAAACAGGCACCAAGAGCATGGTATGAAAGATTGTCAAAATTCTTACTGGAGCATGGGTACAAGAGAGGTAAAATAGATAGTACCTTATTCTTAAGGGAAAAAGGTAAGGATCTTCTTGTTGTACAAATTTATGTTGATGATATAATCTTTGGGGCCACCACTGACAAGTTAAGAAAAGAGTTTGCAAAACTAATGGGAAGTGAATTTGAAATGAGCATGATGGGTGAGCTTAACTTCTTCTTAGGGCTGCAGATCAAACAAAGTCTAAATGGAACCATGATTCATCAGCAGAAGTACACAAAAGAACTAATCAAGAAGTTTAAAATGGAGGATTCTAAAGAAATAGATACACCTATTGCAACTGCCACTAAATTAGATATTGATGAACCTGGTTCATCAGTTGATCAGAAGTTGTATTGGGGTATGATTGGTTCACTCTTGTATCTTACTGCCAGTAGACCTGACATTGTTTTCAGTGTAGGGCTATGTGCTCGTTTTCAGGCAAATCCAAAAGAGTCTCATTTGACTGCTGTCAAGAGGATACTGAGATATTTGAAAGGCACTACTGAATTGTGTCTTTGGTACCCTAAAGGTGGTAATTTCAATCTAGTAGGATATGCTGATGCAGACTATGCAGGTTTCCTAGTGGATAGAAAAAGCACCTCATGTATGGCACACTTTCTTGGCTCATGTGTTGTATCATGGGCTACCAAGAAGCAAAATTTAGTAGCCCTATCTACTACTGAAGCTGAGTATGTGGCTGCAGCTTCTTGTTGTGCTCAACTACTATGGATTAAACAACAATTAGTAGATTTTGGTATAGAAGTGGGATGCATACCAATATTTTGTGATAACACTAGTGCTATAAGTATGACAAAGAACCCTGTTCATCATAAAAGGACCAAGCACATAGATGTTAGACACCACTTCTTGAGAGATAATTATGAGAAAGGACTAATCTCAATAGAATTTTGTGCCACTGATAGACAAATAGCTGACATCTTCACCAAAGCACTGAATAGGGAAAACTTTGAAAGGAACAGGTTGGAATTAGGGATGATTAAGATCACCTAAAAGGAACTAGTTCAGAATGCAATGAAAAAAAATTTTGGTTAGAAGTTCTGACTTTATGTAAATATCTAGATTAATTCTTACTCTGTCTCATACTCTAATCAGTACACTCCTGTGATTAGAAGTTCTGACTTTATGTAAATATCTAGAAGTTCTGCTATGTTTATATACTTTGCACAATTAGAAAAATAAATATTCCAATTATGAGCAGAAGTCTTATCCTAACCAAACTCCTAAAAATCTTACCGTTGTGCATTGAACCAGTTTCATTCTCTTCGAATTCTAAATAAAACAGGATTATCTCCTTAAAACTAGCGTCGATCAATTACCTCTTAAGGACCGGAGTCCTAATGAGATTAGACCCCTGATTGACCACTGCAAAAGACTGCCATTACTGCACCTAATCATACTCTACTTTAAATACACTCCATATATTCCTACTTCACTCCATAACCGTCATTAAGTGTTAAACCCCTGATCATCCTTCATCCCTCCAAAATTCTCCAAAATTCCCAAAAAAAAAATCCTCCAGAAATTCTCCGCCATGACTAACTCTCAAGAAAATCCTTTAACTCCCCCACCAGTATCTCCTAATACATCTTCATCTGTACCTCCTAGCGACAACCCTAAACCAAGATTCCGCAGGCAGAAAATGTTGGCTAGAAAGACTGTTGCTACTGGTGTTTTGAGAACAGCTCTCAACGAAAAATTGAAAGCGAGTCAAAGAGGGGGAAGCTCTAAAAAAGAATCATCTGACTCAAGTTCTGAGTTTGAAGATTTTGTCTCGGCAAGCGATGGAGAAGAACGTGAGTCTTCTGAATCAGAAAAAAATCAAGAAACCCCTAAAGAGGTAAATACATGCTATGTTTTTTCTGATGTAGTGGAGAAAGTAGATGATAGGTTTGTGTTGGTGAGGTCTGTGAGAGATGTAAGTGAGGGAGAATCGAAGAGGAAGGGAAAGAAAAAGAAAGGTGAAATTCTTGCAATTTGTGAAGGAGTTGAGGAAAGTGGCACCAAGGCAGGGAGAAGTGAAACTGGGGAGGCTGCTGAAGGCCTAGTCCACCTGAGTGAACAACTAGATGAACATGGTTCATCTGTGGAAGAAACTTTGGCTGATATTCTGAAGAAGGTGGGAGAAAGCTATGATCCCAAGAAGCGCAAAGCTTCTTCTCAAAAGGCTCCAACTGCCTCTAAGCCAACAAAGAAGAGCAAGGTGTCATCTCCTAAGTCTACTGTCTCTTCAGTACCAAAGGTGAAAGCTACTAGAAGCAGGGTAAAGCAAAGTGAAGCTGAGTTGCAGAAAGCCTTAGAGGCGAGCAAGAAAAAGAACAAGGAAAAGGGAAAAGCTAAAGTTTTGGAAAGTTCTGTGGCTGCAGAAGAAGAGGAGGAAGAAATGGAACTGGTCCATCGAGAGAGAGGTACAACTGAGGAGGTTCCCACTCCTAAACCTTAGAAATCCAAGCCTTCTACCAAGAAGTCTTCAGAATCTATCTCTGTTGAACCCTCCCTGGCAAAAGAACCAGGTCTGCAGTTAAAGGAAAACAAGTAAAAGTTCCTGAAGAAGAAGAAGCTTGGAGTGGAGAAGAAGAAGAAGAAGAGGAATCTGAGGACGGGTTTGTCCTTTTTGGAAAAAGAAAAATATTGAAAGGAAGAATTCTGAAAGACCTGGAGGAGCCAGGCATGAAAAGATTGGTTGATGCACTGGAAGCACAGGGTTGGAAGGACATGGTTCTTCAACTGGATGGCAGACTTGCAAGAAAAGAACTGATAGAGTTTATGGCAAATGCCACAGTGGTGAATGGGGTTGTTACAAGCTTGGTGAGAGGAGTAGAGGTGCAGTTTGATGCACCTAAGTTGGGAAGAATTCTAGACATACCCTGTGAGGGATATGATGATTATACTAGGCAAAGGTAGCCTTGTCTAGATTCTCTCCCTTCTGCTCTCCAAATCACTCAGAATTTCTGTGATACCAAGTCTGCTGAAGAAGTGCCTGAGGCTAGATTTGTGCAAAATAGTGAAATGAAGCCTGAGCACAAGGTACTTTTTGAGTTTGTGAACAAGTGTTTGCTGCCCAGACAGGAGAGAAGGCACACTGCAAATTATATGGACCTGGTCCTTCTGGAGTGTCTTGTGAGAGGAAAGCAGATTAATTGGCCTGCTTTCATTGTCAAGCTGCTGGATAGAGTCATCAATTGCTCTAAGGCCCATGCCACACCTTATGGGTTTATACTGACAACTGTCTTGGCCAAGTTAGATGTGCCATTGAAAAAGTGGGAGATGGCCTCCAGCAAAGAGCACTTTGGAATCAAAACTCTGCAGGCTTGTGATTATCTGCTAAGTGTAACCCCAGTTGAACCTGGTTCATCCGTGATGTGAACAGCAAAGTTAGGGCATTGGTTCTAGAATGTGGCACAAAAGATGCAGAAATTGCTAGGCTCCAGGCTCGCATTGCTGAACTAGAAAGTGAAAGAAATGGCCTCAAAGATGAGCTAGCAAAAGGAAAAAGAAAAGAGTGAAGGGATGCTCCAAACAATGCTCAATCTTCTTCAATCCCAACCCTCTAGTTCCTCCAAGCCCTAGAACCAGTTTAGAAACCCCCTCAGTGACCCAGATTCGGGACTTTTATTTTGCTCATGGTTGGATGTTTGTTTTTCTTTTTGTGGTCTGTTATGTGGAAACACCCCCTAATCAATGAAAATATCCTTTGTTTTCTCTTGCTATATGATACTTCTGATCTAAATAGTTAAATTTTTTGTGAAGTTGATTATTGATTAACTATATCATGTTTTCACTTGCAGTTGCCCCAGTGGCCATGAGTATTAATTAGCATCTGGGATTCATATAATATGCAACTTTTCGATGATGCCAAAAGGGGAAAGAGATATTGTGTTTTACTTTGTATTCTGAAATAAAGTGATATTTATAACCTGATTAAACCTGATCCTTAATGATAAGTTAAATTAAAGTGTGAAAATTAAGCTGAGTTCCACAGGGTCTCTGATCAATAAAAGCACAGAGTTTGTCATCATCAAAAAGGGGGAATTTGTTGGCCCAAGTTCAGATGAAGTTTTGAAGATTGACAAAATGAACTCAACCATGAACCAGGTCCATCATGTGAGACATACACAGTGTTGATAAATTTATTCATGTGACAGACGTGTCAAGATAAGTCTCAAGGGTCAGCAACAATCAGTAACAATATCTTCAGAGTTGATCGAAAAGGTTGCATAGGATAAGGACTTGAAGTCTCCTTATGTAAAGAGAACTACATCCGGATCAAGGATAAGGATTGGAGTTTGAAGTGTACTAGGACTCGAATTTGATGAAGGATCAGCAATTCGAGTTTTAATCAAACTCTGATTACTAACTCTATAAATAATAAAGATTGTTCTCTTTTACAGGTGATTGCACATATGCAGAAGTTAAACTAAATTGAGAGCAAAAGAGCTAGGCGATTTTGCAAGAAATTTGAGTGTGATTCAAGTGTGCAAATCTGAAGCTACATGAACCAAGAGTGAAGAACCAATTCCATTGTGTTTTTCTTTATTTCTAGTTCAATTGTAGTAGGTGTTTCATATTGTACCTTTCAGCTTTATCTAGAAGCAATTGTAATAGGTATTTTGAGTATTCAAGTTAGAGTTAACTTGAAGGTGTCGCAACAGTTGAGGCTGTGTGCCACACTGGGAT
>NW_017672415.1:168192-193306 GCF_001879085.1 Nicotiana attenuata | reverse complement strand
CAATTTGAGGTCAAACAAGCGTGTTTTTGGTTGATTTGTTGCTGTTGATTCCCTGTCACTCCTCCCTGGGTATTATGGTTCAGTTTGGGTTGAAAATTGGCCTTGTGTAAGCTGTGTTATTGCTGATCTCATTGCTGTGGTTTGCTGAACTGCTGCTGATCTTATTTCCTTCTTACTTTGCTCAATTCCAGGTACACTAATTGCCTCTAATGCCCTGAAGTTTCACACAATGTATATGAACAACTTTGACATCAAATGATGAAGAACTGCTATTACACGAATCTGCTTCTGTTTCACTCCTAGTCTTAATATGTAGTTGCAGCTTTCATTTGAACAAATACATATTAGTGTTAATTAGGATTAGTTGTATTAATTAGGACTGTTCAAATTCGTTCTGTAACTAAACATGGACAGACTTTGGATTGTATAATGAATATCGCTTCAATTTGATTTGGACTGTTTTGAACTGCTAGGGGACTGCTTGGGATTTTTGCATGACTGAATATAGTGTTTAATGCTAGTCGATTTAGTTAGGTAAACATAACATGTTCAAGTTTCAGGTCCAGCGAGATGGCAAATGTGTTCATATAGATAAACTTGTTATTAGCTGTTAGGTTTAGCATGTTGATTTAAAGAGAAAAATGGAAAAAATTATATTTCAACAAAATAGGAACCTTGTCTTTTAAAGGTTTCACGAATTTAAATCTGAAAGGCAAAATTTAGAATTAATTTGCTAATTTGAGGTTGTTTTTATAACTTGATTGGGCTTATTCGTAAGCCCAAGGCTGGGTAGCCCACATCACTTGTGTTGAGCTGCAGCATATTAATGCCAGGCCTAATCCCAGGCCTGCTTGTTCTACCCAACTGGGCTTGCCTCGAGGCCCAAAGGTTGATAACAGTCACAAATGATTTATCTTATGCTGCTGGGCCATATTCAAAAATTCAACATCAGGGACCTGAACTTGTATAGGGTCCGTAAATTTAAATTCATAACGTAGGGTTTGGGCCTCCCAAGCTAGGCAGCATGTTTGAATTAAGAGGATATCCTCTTGTTCAAGTATGGGCCTGAGTTTGAGGCCCTAACTTTCAAATACTCTCTAATAATAGCATTGATAAAATTGATTAATTAGGATTATTCAGAGACAAAATTAAATAGAAAATCTTAGCTTGCACTAGGATGGCCTTTAAATAATAAGATGAGACGAGCCTCGCCAAACAAAATGCATAAATTGCGGGGCCCTCATTAAATGCTTATATTAAAATACTTAGAATTTGGGACGTGCCGCTTAGCGAATTTCACGGCCTCCCGCAAAGTTAATAACACGTTAGTCACTTTAGGCACGTTCTTTAATAATTTTACCTTCCTAAATTCGGGTGTGCATTTCATGCGACCCAAATCCAAATCCCAAAACGTCGAATAAAATGTGTCGAGGATCCGGGTGCATTTCATGTGACGTGATCCAAAAACACGTTTTTAAACGACGTTCACTTTCTTAAAAATTTTAATCAAAATCGGTAAGTAATTTCTAAAATCGCACAATAGGATAACATGTATTAAAATCAGATTTTGCCAAATATAGCAGTTGAGCGACCGTGCTGGAACCACGGAACTCGGGAGTGCCTAACCCCTTCTCCCGGGTTAACAGAATTCCTTACTCGGATTTCTGGTTCGCGACTGTAATACAGAGTCAAACCCTTTCCTCGATTCGGGATTCAAACCGGTGATTTGGGACACCATAAATCTCCCAAGTGGCGACTCTGAATCTCTTAATAAAAATGAATCCCGTTTCGATTGTCCTTTAATTGGAAAAACTCCTTTATTATACCCTTAACGGGGTGTAGTAGTCAAAAAGGAGGTGTGACAGCTCTGGCGACTCTGCTGGGGACAAGAACCCAGAATTTCGGTTCAGGGTTTAAGAATTCGAGCTCAGTTAAATTGTTATATTTGGCTTTATCTGATTTTTCTACATGTTCCATGCTATATGTGCTAAATATTTTACCGCTTTGATATTTGTTGAATTGTATATAAACTGTTACCAATCCCTTCCTCTCTCTGAGTCTTCTACATCATGGAGAAGGGTGCACTTCGTGTAGCTTCTCTTCTGTTTAGAGTCTTTTCCATTTAGAACGAGGTTTGGATAAGTTGCTAAGCCGGCGAAGCTTCTGTATCCCCGGTACGCTGCCTCCCCCTCGGCCCGAGTTGTCCGCTCGGGTAAGCCAGGTCTAGACCAATAAACCTAGGGTTTAAACCTAGAAGAACAAAACCTCATGCCGGATCCCCAGTAGGAACGTTTGTTTGCATCATGTGCATTTGACTTAGGGGACTCAACACAGGGGTTGGGTCCGTCTAGGACAGGTGACCTGAAATGAAAAGACCATCCTGATGCATCTTACGTGCTACTTGCGCATTTATTTGCTCGGCTTTTCATGTTGACCGGCTTGTTTGTAATGAGAGAAAATGAAAAAAAGTAATAATAGTGTTAGGGCTAAGTGAGGGTAACCGCTAGTTTTGAAAAACCAATGCACAAATAGTACTGAAATGATGCCGGATTTTTGAAAAATGAAAAGGGAAATATTTGAAAAAAAGATTGTTCAAAAAATATATTTGGTTTTGACAAATTTGCCCGAACTACGCTGGTTTGATTCTCACTGGATGTGAGATATGTAGGCAACCCTTATCGGGTCCAACCACCCCTTTTCAAAAATAGCCAAATAATGTCAAAATTTTAAAATGTTGTCAAAATAAGTCGGGTGACGCCATTCTTGTTAACAATAAGCCGAATGTCCCTCAAAAGGGCGCCGGAAGGCCGTTTTTGCAAGAACAGCCACTCTGAGTCATTTTAAAATGGTTTGCGGGCACAGCCTTAAAATCTCCCTCCCGGGAGTGCTGAAGGGCCGTATTCGCAAAATCGAGCCTCTGTTTTCTTAAATAAAATTTTTGAAAAATAGCCACTTTGCTTTTTAAGTCAAAATAAGTTATTACATGGCCAGTTTTCTTTAAATAGTCGCAGTTGACATTGAAACCTTCTCAGTCTTGCGCAGGCCCGAGCGATGCCGAGTGATGCTCCGCGGGCCCTAGGATGTGAAGCTTTGATGTACTCCTGCTCTAGTTTTAATCATCGAGTCTGCTAAATAACCTAATCGAAGTTTCATTAATGGAAATTTGAAAAAATCCCGAAAAGAGAGAAAGGCAATAAAATGAGAGGGAAGAGTGAGAGGTTAAAGCAAATAAATAAAGAACGCCGGGATGACGCATGCCACCAAGCAAAGGCATAATAGAAATGATTAACTGCTTAGGTGCATTCATTCCCAAATGTGCGGTTATCTATCTGTTAATGCTCTAATCGCTAACAAAGTTGTTGTTGATGAGTCCAGGCAAGTGGTTAAGTTGACTGGCATTCTGGCAACCCATCCCTACAACACCCGCTCTAAGGATAAGTCAAACATGGTCAACCAGGAATTAGAAGCAAGCATTGTCGACCCGTCTAGGGAGGAGGAAGTAATGGACGTTAATGCAATGAAGGAGGAGATGTATAAACTGAAGCAACAAATGGCCGAGATGTACCAGGCCTGGTCAAAGGGACATCCACCACCAGCCTATCCTGCTAACCTCGCTTACATCCCACCACTAGCTCAGCCTCAAGATCCTCCCACAGTGAACTCATCTCCAGCCTTCCCTACTTACTAGCAGTACTACGGAACCACCTCTCAAACACCACCACCTCCACCACCCAAACAAATTCCATGCCCTCCACCACCAACTACTCCTGTGTTTGTGGCTCCCCCACCTATCGCATTACACAGGTCTTCTAGCAAACCTTTGTTCGAAACCCATGATAAATAGTACTACCCGCCCGAAGCCACCTTCAAACCACCAGAACCATGCTCTTACACTCCCCGTCTTGATCTCTCAGCTGAAGAAGAAAAGCCTCCCAAAAACCCTGAGCAAGAGGAAATGATACGCAAGGTTAAGAGCTTAGAGCAGTCATTTAGAAATATGCAGGGTCTCGGAGGTCAAGTGAGTGTAGCCTACAAGGACCTGTGCCTGTTTCCCGATGTCCAGTTGCCAGCAGGATTCAAGTTACCCAAGTTTGACTTATATGATGGACATGGTGATCCGGTGGCCCACTTAAGGGGGTTCTGCAGCAAAATGAGAGGAGCTGGGGGAAGGGACGAGTTATTGATGGCTTACTTCAGTCAAAGTCTAAGTGGAGCAGCCTTGGAGTGGTACACACGACAGGATCATGCTCGATGGTACACTTGGGACGATTTGGCCCAAGCATTTGCATGTCATTTTCAGTATAATCTCGAAATTGTCCCGGACCGTCTGTCACTGACTAAAATTGAGAAGAAGCCCGGAGAAAGCTTCAGAGAATACGGTTTCCGATGGAGAGAGCAGGCGGCAAGAGTCGATCCTCCAATGAAAGAGAGCGAGATGGTTGATTATTTCCTACAGGCTTTGGAACCCACCTACTATGGTCACTTGGTGTCAGCAGTGGGAAAAACTTTCAACGAGGTAGTGAAAATGGGAAGTATGGTGGAAGAGGGTCTCAAGTCTAACAAGATTATGAGCTATTCGGCAATCAAAGCAACTACCCAGGCTATTCAGAGCGGCACTGGAGGGGTATTGGGAAAGAAAAAGAAAGAAGATGTTGCAGTAGTGGAATCGAGAGCTTGGTCCAGGGGTCCATCACCATATTATCACCAACCTCGCCCTCATCCCCAAACCTACCCACACACCCCATATGGCCCACCGCAACACTACTACCCACCTCCTGTCCCCCATTTCTCTGTCCACCATGCCCAAACATACCCCCAACCTCCTACCCATGCGCAATGGCGCGCACCCACCCCACAAAATACTTACCCAGCTCAAAACACCTACCCACCCCCGAGAACCAACAGAAACCCCACTGGAACCGGTTTTCGACCTAACCCTGCATCTAAGAATGATAGGCTGCAAAAGAAGAAGACTTTCACTCCATTGGGTGAATCTTACACTAGCTTATACCACAGATTGAGACAGTTGGGCATGTTGAGTCCGATTGAACCCAAATTGCCAAACCCTCCCCCAAGGAATCTGGACCACTCTGTGAGTTGCGAGTATTGCTCAGGTGCTCCGGGACATGACACAGAAAAATGCTGGCACTTGAAAACGGCCATCCAGGAGCTCATTGACACCCGCCGAATTGAAGTGCAAGCCCCAGAAACGCCTAACATCACTCAGAATCCATTGCCAACCCATCACGAGACCCATATGATTGAGCTAGTACAAAAGGGAGAGCATAAGAAGCCTTCACAAACCGTAATGATGATCAGGGCTAGTGAGGACAGATCAAATGAGAAACCAACAAGGGGGAGAGCATCGATCAAGGTAGAAGAGACAGTTAGCAAACCAGTTGTGGTGGTAAAGAAGGAGCTTTTGAGCAGTGTTGCAGTAAAACAAGAACCAGCTAAAGTGGTAGTGTCGGGGGCAGCTGTCAAGCCCGTTGTGATTGTAAAAGGGGCTCGCACAGAGCCGGTTATCATCAAGCCAGTGACTCAGTTACCAGTAATCAGTGAAAAGGCCGTCCCATGGAATTACGGCCAAGTGACAGTGACGTATAAGGGGAAGGAAGTTAAGGAAGAAGTGTGTGAAACCCATGGGCTGACTCGCTCAGGAAGATGCTTTGCTCCTGACGAGCTGAGAAAGGCTAAAATCACCAAAGATAATCCAGTACCAGTAAAGAAAGCTGTAACTGAAGAAGAGGCAGAAGAATTCTTGAAGAAGATGAAGGCACAAGATTATTCCATTGTAGAACAGTTGAGAAAGACCCCGGCACAGATCTCATTGCTATCATTATTGATTCACTCAGATGAGCACCGCCAGGCATTGATGAAAATTTTGAATGAAGCCCATGTTCCTGATAAAATTTCCGTGAACCATCTAGAGAAAATAGCAAACAAGATTTTCGAGGTCAACAGGGTTACATTTTCTGATGATGAGCTGCCTTTGGAAGGCACTGAGCATAATAGAGCACTCTACCTCACGGTGAAATGTGAAGACTCTGTGGTCACCCGGGTGCTGGTTGATAACGGGTCCAGTGCAAACATCTGCCCTCTCTCCACCCTGGAAAAGTTAAAGGTGGACAGTGAGAGAATCCACAAGAATAGTATTTGCGTGCGAGGATTTGATGGAGGAGGAAAGGACACAGTTGGGGATATAGTGTTGGAACTGACGATAGGTCCGGTTGAATTTACTATGGAGTTCCAGGTGCTCGACGTGGCTGTTTCTTACAATCTCTTGCTAGGCCGACCCTGGATTCATGCAGCAAAAGCAGTGCCATCTACCTTGCACCAGATGGTAAAATTCGAGTGGGACAGGCAAGAGATTGTGGTGCATGGGGAAGATAGTTCGTGTACTCTGGGTGGTGCCATTGTGCCTTTCATAGAAGCTGAGGACGACAAAGGTCCATGGGTTTATCAAGTCTTTGATACGGTATCGGTTGAAAAGATCCCGGAAGGGGAGTGTATTCCTGTGCCAAAGGTAGCTGCTGCATCCGTCATGGTTGCGTCGGAAATGCTGAAGAACGGATTTGTACCTGGAAAAGGCCTGGGTGCTTCTTTGCAAGGCATCGTACAGCCGGTATCCCTTCCTGGAAACCTGGATACTTTTGGTTTAGGCTTTAAGCCCACTGCTGCAGACATAAGGCGAGCTAGAAAGATGAAAAAAAAAGCATGGACCCTTCCAAAACCTATTCCCCGCCTTTACCGTTCCTTTGTCAGGCCTGGTACTAAGAAGCGCCTAGCAACAGCAATGCCCAGTGGTGTGGTCGATCCCGACAAGGAGCTGATCGAGAGGTTTGAAAAGCTGTTTGATGAGGTGAATGTGTTGGAGGCCGGAGAAGGTCCAAGTAAGGCAGATGTTCAGTTCGTGGGGCCCCAAGCAAAGCTTAACAATTGGGAAGCAGCTCCCCTTCCTACCCGGAGGGAGTCTTGGTAGTTAGTTTTGATTTCCTTTCAGTTTAATCTGGATTATTTCCAAGGTTGTAATTCGGATACTATGTTCCGTCCGTTTGGATGAGTTAAACCTTGTTATCTTAAGTGTTAATGAAATGCAATTTCCCTCCTTTTCATTCCTGATAGTTTTCATTTTGTCTTTCTTTTCCTTCTTGTACAGTCCCTTTTACGCTGGTTTCAGTGATGTGTCATGCATGAGGAGTCTTCGGCCCAGTCTTAAATGCCAATCTAACTCCGAAATAATAATACAAGAAATTGAGTGTGATGACAAAAAAGAATACGATGATGAGGAAGCTTTTGAGGAAATCAGTAAAGAATTAAGCCATTTTGAAGAAAAACCCAAACCTAATCGGAATGACACAGAGGCAATCAATTTATGGGATCAGGAGAATGTACGGGAAACGAAAATCAGTGTCCATTTAGAACCTCAGCTCAGAGAAGAGATAATTAAAGCGTTGTTTGAGTACAAAGATGTTTTTGCATGGTCATATGACGATATTCCTGGTTTAAGCAGTGATTTGGTGGTCCACAAATTGCCCACCGACCCAGCATGCCTTCCTGTCAAGCAAAAGCTAAGGAAATTTAAAGCAGACATTATTGTGAAAATCAAAGAAGAGGTCACCAAGCCGTTTGAGGCAAAGGTCATCTGGGTCACGCGGTATCCCACCTGGTTAGCCAATTTGTGCCTGTGCCAAAGAAGGATGGAAAGACCAGAGTGTGCGTAGATTACCGTGATCTCAATAAGGCGAGTCCAAAAGACAACTTCCCACTGCCAAACATCCATATATTGATTGACAATTGTGCCAAACATAAAATTGGTTCTTTTATGGATTGTTATGCGGGCTATCATCAGATTTTGATGGATGAGGAGGATGCGGAAAAGACAGAATTCATCACGCCTTGGGGAACGTATTGTTATAGGGTCATGCCATTCGGGTTGAAGAACGTCGGGGCAACATACATAAGGGCGATGACCACCATGTTCCATGACATGACACATCGGAAAATTGAGGTCTATGTAGACGACGTGATCATAAAGTCAAGGAAACAATGTGACCATGTCAAGGACTTGAGGAAATTTTTCCAGAGGCTCCGCAGGTACAACCTCAAACTTAATCCAGCGAAGTGTGCGTTTGGAGTCCCATCTGGGAAGTTGTTTGGATTTGTGGTAAGTCGACGCGGTGTTGAGTTAGACCCGTCCAAGATCAAAGCCATTCAGGAGCTACCGTCGCCAAGGAACAAGAAAGAGGTGATGAGTTTGCTTGGCAGGTTGAATTATATCAGCAGGTTCATTGCCCAGCTTACAACGACTTGCGAGCCCATCTTTAAGCTGCCGAAGAAAGATGTTGCGGTCAGATGGACGGATGAATGTTAAGCAGCATTTGACAAGATTAAGGAGTATTTGGCTAGTCCACCTGTGTTGGTACCGCCGGAGCCGGGAAGACCCTTGATCCTTTATCTGACAGTTTTGGATAACTCTTTTGGTTGTGTACTGGGGCAGCATGACATCACAGGAAAGAAGGAACAGGCGATTTATTACCTCAGCAAGAAGTTCACATCGTATGAGGTGAAGTACACTCAACTTGAGAGGACGTGTTGTGCCTTAACCTGGGTAGCGCAGAAGTTGAAACATTACTTGTCATCATATACCACCTATCTCATCTCTCGGTTGGACCCGTTGAAGTACATTTTTCAAAAGCCCATGCCCACAGGGAGGCTGACGAAGTGGAAAATCTTGCTTACGGAGTTTGATATTGTCTATGTGAGCCGGACTGCAATGAAAGCACAAGCGTTGGCTTATCATTTGGCCGAGAATCCAGTTGATGATGAATATGAACCTTTGAAGACATATTTCCCCGATGAAGAGATAATGCATGTTGAAGAATTAGAACAAGTCGAGAAGCCAGGATGGAAGCTGTTCTTTGATGGGGCTGCCAACACCAAAGGCGTCGGGATAGGAGCAGTACTAATTTCCAAGACAAGGCAACACTACCCTGTTACGGCTCAACTTCGTTTCTATTGCACCAATAATATGGCTGAATACGAGGCGTGTATCTTGGGTTTGAGATTGGCTATAGACATGGGTGTCCAGGAAATCTTGGTCATGGGTGATTCGGATCTTCTGGTGCACCAGATTCAGGGAGAATGGGAAACACGAGACTTGAAGCTCATACCGTACCGGCAGTGTTTGCATGAACTTTGTCGACGGTTCCAGTCAATAGATTTCAGACATATCCCAAGGATTTTTAATGAGGTTGCCGACGCTTTGGCCACCTTGGCGTCAATGTTGCATCATCCAGATAAGGCTTATGTGGACCCTTTGCAGATTCAGGTCCGCGATCAGCATGCCTATTGTAACATGGTGGAAGAAGAACTTGATGGTGAACCGTGGTTCCATGATATCAAAGAATACCTCTGGATGGGAGTATATCCAACACAGGCCACAGGGGATCAAAAGAGGGCAATTCGACGCTTGGCAAGCGGATTTTTCTTCAGTGGAGG
This sequence comes from Nicotiana attenuata, assembly GCF_001879085.1. Lineage (NCBI taxonomy): Eukaryota > Viridiplantae > Streptophyta > Magnoliopsida > Solanales > Solanaceae > Nicotiana > Nicotiana attenuata. The sequence continues at coordinate 183,805 of NW_017672415.1, read as the reverse complement.
AGTGTTGTACAAAAGAACTCCAGATCTTGGTTTATTGAGATGCATAGATGCTAAACATGCTACAGTTATCATGACCGAGGTACATGCGGGAGTTTGTGGACCTCATATGAGTGGATATGTATTGGCAAAGAAGATTCTCCGAGCAGGTTATTATTGGCTTACTATGGAACGAGATTGCATTAGTTTCGTGCGCAAGTGTCATCAATGTCAGGTACATGGAGATTTGATTCATTCTCCACCATCCGAATTGCATACGATGTCAGCACCATGGCCTTTCGTTGCTTGGGGAATGGACGTCATTGGGCCGATCGAGCCAGCAGCGTCGAATGGGCACAGGTTTATTCTGGTAGCCATTGATTATTTCACTAAGTGGGTTGAAGAGAAAACTTTCAAGTCTGTGACCAAGAAGGCAGTGGTCGATTTTGTGCATTCAAATATCATTTGTCGGTTCGGAATCCCGAAGGTAATCATCACGGATAATGGGGCCAATCTCAACAGTCATTTGATGGCAGAGACATGTCAGCAGTTTAAGATCACGCACCGCAATTCCACCCCATATCGTCCTAAGGCGAATGGAGCGGTCGAAGCAGCTAACAAGAACATCAAGAAAATACTTTGAAAAATGGTGGAAGGGTCCAGGCAATGGCATGAGAAGTTACCTTTCGCCCTGTTAGGTTACCGCACTACTGTTCGCACTTCAGTAGGGGCGACTCCTTATTCACTGGTGTACGGCACTAAGGCAGTAATACCCGCAGAAGTTGAAATACCGTCCCTTCGGATTATCGCTGAGGCGGAAATTAATGATGTTGAATGGGTCAAAGCCCGCTTAAACAACTAAGTTTGATTGATGAAAAGAGATTCGCAGCAGTATGTCACGGTCAGTTGTACCAACAGAGAATGGCAAGAGCATATAACAAGAAGGTGCGTCCACGGAAGTTTAAAGTAGGGCAATTGGTGTTGAGGCGTATCTTACCTCATTGGGCTGAAGCGAAAGGAAAGTTCGCCCCGAACTGGCAGGGGCCATTTGTCGTAACCAGAGTGTTGTCCAATGGTGCATTATATTTGACAGATGTGGAAAGGAAATGTGTAGAAATGGCTATCAACTTTGATGCAGTCAAGCGATACTATGTATGATTTCTTTGTTTAACTATACTTTATTGTATTTGGCATATTTTTTAGATTGAAATGACGAAGGCATTTTGTTCTGCTATCCAAACACTTTATCCTTTGTTATCCCTTTTGAGCCTCATTTATTTTCTTTCGTACCCCTCTTTCGGAATCAATAACAACTCGGGAGCCCGAGCAAGGAAAATCAGCGAAGAAACAAGAAAACACAGTCCAAAAGAAAAGAAAAGGAAAAGAAGAAGAAAAGAAAAGAGAAGAAAAGGAAAAAGAAAAAGAAGGAAAAAAAGAGAAAAGAAAAAAAAAGAAGAAAAAGAGAGAAAAGAAAAATGAAGAAAAGAAAAAGAAAGAAAAAGAAAGGAAAAGAAAGAAAAGAAAGTGGAAGAAAAGGAAAGATCACAACAACGAAGTAATTTTATGACCTGAACTACGTTTGACTTGATTCCGAAAGGGTACGTAGGTAGCCTCCCTCTGAGGTTCAGTCACACCGAAATAAAAGTCCAAAGTCCCCAAGAGAGAAACTGGGACAGAAGTTGTGGTTGCTGTGAGAAATTTGATTCCGAAAGTTGTAACTTTGAACCCATGTTAAGTTGTTATGAGCCTTTTATACCCTTCTTTCTAACCCCATCCAAAAGCCTGCATTACGGTCCAAAGAAAGACCATCTGATCAATCTTCAGGAAATGCCAATACGAGCAAGTAAAAGTGATTCACGTCAGGGGCAACATTCCGATACAAGAAGAAAATGATAAAAATGAGAGAGTCTTATCGGTGAAAACCCTCACGGGCACCGTAAGGCGACGAGAGATGAGAGAAATAAAAAATGAGAGAGTCTTATTGGTGAAAACCCTCATGGGCACCGTAAGGCAAAGTGAGTTGAGAGAAATTAAAAATTAGAGAGTCTTATTGGTGAAAACCCTCACGGGCACAGTAAGGCGAAGGTGAGTTTTTCAGATAGGCAAACGAGACAAGTCTGTGGTCAAAAGCTGCTCAAGATATTGCAAGACGAGCAAGGTTTGGGTTTGGGTGAAAATCAGGTTATGAAAGTCCGGAACAGCAAATGTGGCAATCGATAGTTGGTTGGTTGGACAGACTGGGCCGGTTAATCCAAAATGCATGGTATGCTCAATGGTACCAGCTGTTCCACTTAGATAAGTCTTATTCTCTTCTTTCGTCATTACAAATCATCCGTTCTTCTATTCTCTTTATCCTCATCCCTCGAGGTCATTGCATTTCATTCTTTCGAGGTCTACCTTCAAGATGTTTCAGTGTCAGTTCTGTTCGCAATCAAAGGGAGGAATGTTAAGGCTAACTACCAACTTCCTAGTTGTACAGCGCAACAGGGACAGGATATATCAAAGATGTCAACAGGCAAAGTAAGTCATAAAGGACCACTGGAAGTTTCATCGGTGGATTAATCAGATAATTGTGGGGAAGAATCGAAGTTTCAAATAGAGGGGTCATAAACACAAAAACAACAATACGGGATAGAACACTTGGGTCATCAAAGTCAGGGGGTTGAAATTCGGTCAGGAAGTCGAGGGGGTTCAAGGCAAGTCCAGGGAAGCGAGTCAGAGCAGAGCCCAGCAGCAGGGACATACCTAGCAAGAATGCCAGCAACTAACCACCATCTTATATTAACAAGGTCTCTCTTTGATTGAAACAGGGGCAGAGGTTTTGTTTGCTTCTGAGAAACCCTCCGTAAGGAAAGGCAGCACCCAAACAGGTATGACTGGAAACTCTCAGGGCCCTCCTAGAAAATGGGACTTAGTTTAAATGTAAAAACAATCATGAGTAGCATAATTTAGCATAAATGCACCCCAAAGGAGCGAAAGCCAGTTTCAAAATTGGCATGTTTAAGATAGGATTCAATTAGAAGTTTTCAGGACCCTCCTGGATAATGGGGCGTAGTTTTAAGGTCGGTTTAGATAGCAAGATATAGTGGAAGTCGTACATTTAGTAGATATAACTCAGGTCAAAACTGTCTTCTAGCTAGAAGTTGTCAGGACCATCCTGGATAATGGGGAGTAGTTTAAAGTCTTTTGATAACAAGTGTGGTGGGAGTACTACCTTTGGAAAATATAACTCAGGTTCGTAACTGTTAGGAGTTGTCAGGACCTCCCTGGATAATAGGACTTAGCTTTCAAATCCTTATAATAGTTGGTAGAATAATTCAATTTAACACTCACATCTGTGCCCAGCCACCAAACTGGGGCAGAAAATGTTCTTTTTTTTACTTCATTTTGTTGAAATCAGGCGCCCACCTGGAGAACAAGGGAATACATTTCAAGCTCAGCAGTCACCTTTCGAAATTGCAAGATTTTTGCTGCATAACTCTGAAATTCAAAGTCGTATGTTGCTGCTCCGCAAGATTCTCAGGCGAAAGGGTAAACTAAGCTTCTCAGACTTGTCGATTTTGTCTTCTGCTTTTATTTACTCTTTTCTTTGCATCTGAGGTTCAAGGCTGCCAATGACTTGTTTTTTTGACTTGAGTATCACCTTCTCAAGCATTACTGGTCTTGGATCCCCCTTTTTGTTTGCTTCCGCATGTTTTACTGGCTTCTTTTTGTTTTGTCCCTTCAAATTTTCTGAGTAGCTCTCGGCTATTGGAGAAGAAGATAAACCGAGTCTTTTGTTTCTCAAAAGAAATATTTTTGAAAATAGCCACTTTTCTTTTTTTTAAGTCAAAATAAGTCATTACATGGCCAGCTTTCTTTAAATAGCCTACAGTTGAACATTGAACCTTCTCAGTCTTGCGCACAGGCGCGGCGATGCCGAAAGAATGCCCCGCGGACCCCAGGATGTGAAGCTTTGATGTACGCTGGAGTCTGTATTTTATTTTGATCTGTTTTGTAGTATCCTTTCAAGAAAACAAATAACTAGTACTTTTTAATCGGAGTTTTAGTAATGGAAAAATCCAAAAAAAGAGGGAAAGCAAGAAACAACAATGAAAACAAGAGGGAAAGCAAAAACGGGCCTGACAAATAAATAAAGAAAGCCGGTGACGCATGCAACCAAGCAAAGCCATAATAGAAACGATTAACTGCTTAGGTGCATTCATTCCCAAATGTGCGGTTATCTATCTGTTAATGCTCTAACCGCTAACAAAGTTGTTGTTGATGATGAGTTCAGGCAAGTGGTTTAAGTTGACTGGCATTCTGGCAACCCATCCCTACAAACCCGCTCTAAGGATAAGTCAAACATGGTCAACCAGGAATTAGAAGCAAGCATTTCGACCCGTCTAGGGAGGAGGAAGTAGTGGACGTTAATGCAATGAAGGAGGAGATGTATAAACTGAAGCAACAAATGGCCGAGATGTACCAGGCCTGGTCAAAGGGACATCCACCACCAGCCTATCCTGCTAACCCGCCTACATCCCACCACTAGCTCAGCCTCAAGATCATTCCACAGTGAACTCTCTCCGGCTTTCCCTACTTACCAGCAGTACTACGGAACCACCTCTCAACACCACCACACTCCACCACCAAACAAATTCCATGCCCTCCACCACCAACTACTCCTGTGTTTGTGGCTCCCCACCTGTCGCATTACACAGATCCTCTAGTGAACCTTTTTCCAAACCCATGATAACCATATTACCCCCCGAACCACCTTCAAACCACCAGAACCATGCTCTTACACTCCCCGTCTTGATCTCTCAGCTGAAGAAAGAAGTCTCCAAAAACCCTGAGCAAGAGGAAATGATACGAAGGTAAAAGCTTAGAGCGTCATTCAGAAATATGCAGGGTCTCGGAGGCCAAGTGAGTGTAGCCTACAAGGACTTGTGCTGTTCCCCGATGTCCAGTTGCCAGCAGGATTCAAGTTACCCAAGTTTGACTTATATGATGGACATGGTGATCGGTGGCCCACTTAAGGGGGTTCTGCAGCAAAATGAGAGGAGCTGTGGGAAGGGACGAGTTATTGATGGCTTATTCAGTCAAAGTCTAAGTGGAGCAGCCTTGGAGTGGTATACACGACAGGATCATGCTCGATGGTACACTTGGGATGATTGGCCCAAGCATTTGCATGTCATTTTTCAGTATAATCTCGAAATTGTCCCGGACCGTCTGTCACTGACTAAAAATTGAGAAGAAGCCCGGAGAAAGCTTCAGAGAATACGGTTTCCGGTGGAGAGAGCAGGCGGCAAGAGTCGATCCTCCAATGAAAGAGAGCGAGATGGTTGATTATTTCCTACAGGCTTTGGACCCACCTACTATGGTCACTTGGTGTCAGCAGTGGGGAAAAACTTTCAACGAGGGTCGTGAAAATGGGAAGTATGGTGGAAGAGGTGCTCAAGTCTAACAAGATTATGAGCTATTCGGCGATCAAGGCAACTACCAGGCATCCAGAGCGGCACTGGAGGGGTATTGGGAAAGAAAAAGAAAGAAGATTTGCAGTAGTGGAATCGAGAGCTTGGTCCAGGGGTCCATCACCATATTATCACCAACCTCGACCTCACCCCAAACCTACCACACACCCCATATGGCCACCGCAAACACTACACCTACACTCCTGCCCCATTTCTCTGTCCACCATGCCCAAACATACCCCCAACTCCTACCCATGCGCAATGGCGCGCACCACCCCACAAAAATACTTACCCAGCTCAAAAGCACCTCCACCCCCGAGAGCCAACAGAAACCCCACTGGAACCGGGTTTTCACCCAACCCTGCATTTAAGAATGATAGGCTGAAAAGAAGAAGACTTTCACTCCTCGGGTGAATCTTACACTAGCTTGTACCACAGATTGAGACAGCTGGGCATGTTAAGTCCGATTGAACCCAAATTGCCAAACCCCCCAAGGAATCTGGACCACTCTGTGAGTTGTGAGTATTGTCGGTGCGCCGGGACATGACACAAGAAATGCTGGCATTGAAAACGGCCATCCAGGAGCTCATTGACACCCGCAAATTGAAGTGCAAGCCCAGAGACGCCTAACATCACTCAGAATCCATTGCCAACCCATCACAGAGCCATATGATTGAGTTAGTACAAAAGGGAGAGCATAAGAAGCTTCACAAACCGTAATGATGATCAGGCTAGTGAGGACAGATCAAATGAAAAAACCAACAAGGGGGAGCATCGAATCAAGGTAGAAGAGACAGTTAGCAAACCAGTTGGGTGATAAAGAAGAGCTTTTGAGCAGTGTTGCAGTAAACAAGAACCAGCTAAAGTGGTAGTGCCGGGGGCAGCTTCAAGCCCGTGTGATTGTAAAAGGGGCTCGCACAGAGCCGGTTAGTCAAGTCCAACGGCCGAGTGACAGTGATGTATAAGGGAAAGGAAGTTAAGGAAGAAGTTTGTGAAACCATGGCTGACTCGCTCAGGAAGTGCTTTGCCCTGACGAGCTGAGAAAAGCTAAAAATTACCAAAATAATCCAGTACCAGTAAAGAAAGCCGTAACTGAAGAAGAGGCAGAAGAATTTTTGAAGAAGATGAAGGCACAAGATTACTCCATTGTAGAACAGTTGAGAAAGACCCCGGCACAGATTTCATTGCTATCATTATTGATCCACTCAGATGAGCACCGCCAGGCATTGATGAAAATTTTGAATGAAGCCCATGTTCCTGATAAGATTTCTGAACCATCTGAGAAAATAGCAAACAAGATTTTCGAGGTCAACAGGGTTACATTTCTGATGATGAGCTGCCTTTGGAAGGCACTGAGCATAATAGAGCACTCTACCTCACGGTGAAATGTGAAGACTTCTGTGGTCACCCGGGTGCTGATTGATAACGGGTCCAGTGCAAACATCTGCCCTCTCTCCACCTTGGAAAAGTTAAAGGTGGACAGTGAGAGAATCCACAAGAATAGTATTTGCATGCGAGGATTTGATGGAGGAGGAAAGGACACAGTTGGGGATATAGTGTTGGAACTGACGATAGGTCCGGTTGAATTTTACTATGGAGTTCCAGGTGCTCGACGTGGGTTCTTTACAATCTCTTGTAGGCCGACCCTGGATCCATGCAGCAAAAGAGTGCCATCTACCTTGCACACATGGTCAAATTCGAGTGGGACAGGCAAGAGATTGTGGTGCATGGGAAGATAGTTCGTGTCTCTGGGTGGTGCCATTGTGCCTTTCATAGAAGCTGAGGAAGCAAAGGTCCATGGGTTTATCAAGTCTTTGATACGGTATCGGTTGAAAAGATCCGGAAGGGGAGGTATTCCTGTGCCAAAGGTAGCTGCTGCATCCGTCATGGTTGCGTCGGAAATGCTGAAGAACGGATTTGTACCTGGAAAAGGCTTGGGTGTTCTTTCAAGGCATCGTACAGTATACCTTCCTGGAAACCTGGATACTTTTGGTTTAGGCTTCAAGCCCACTGCTGCAGACATAAGGCGAGCTAGAAAAATGAAAAAGAAAGCATGGACCCTTCCAAAACCTATTCCCCGCTTTCCCGTTCCTTTGTCAGGCCTGGTACTAAGAAGCGCCTAGCAACAGCAATGCCCAGTTGTGTGTTGATCCAACAAGGAGCTGATCGAGAGGTTTGAAAAGCTATTTGATGAGGTGAATGTTTTGGAGGCCGGAGAAGGTCCAAGCAAGGCAGAGGTTCAGTTCGTGGGCCCCAGGCAAAGCTTAACAATTGGAAGCAACTCCCCTTCCTACCGGAGGGAGTCTTGGTGTTAGTTTTGATTTCCTTTTAGTTTAATCTGGATTATTTCCAAGGTTGTAATTCGGATGCTATGTTCGTCCGTTTGGATGAGTTAAACCTTGTTATCTAAATGTTAATGAAATGCAATTTCCCTCCTTTTTCATTCCTGATAGTTTGTATTTTTGCTTTCTTTTCCTTCTTGTACATCCTTTTACGCTGGTTTCAGTGATGTGTCATGCATGAGGAGTCTTCGGCCCAGTCTTAAATGCCAATCAACTTCCAAAATATAATACAAGAAATTGAGTGTGATAACGAAATAGAATATGATGATGAGGAAGCTTTTGGGAAATCAGTAAAGAATTAAGCCATTTTGAAGAAAAACCCAAACTAATCTGAATGACACAGAGGCAATCAATTTAGGGGATCAGGAGAATGTACGGGAAACGAAAATAAGTGTCCATTTGGAACCTCAGCTCAAAGAAGATATAATAAAGCATTGCGAGTACAAAGATGTTTGCGTGGTCATACGACGATATGCCGGGTTTAAGCACCGATTTGGTGGTCCACAAATTGCCCACCGACCCAGCATGCCCTCCTATCAAGCAGAAGCTAAGGAAATTTAAAACAGACATTAGTGTGAAAATCAAAGAAGAGGTCACCAAGCAGTTTGAGGCAAAGGTCATCGAGTCACGCGGTATCCACCTGGTTAGCAAATGTTGTGCCTGTGCCAAAGAAGGATGGAAAGACCAGAGTGTGCATAGATTACTGTGATCTCAATAAGGCGAGTCCAAAAGACAACTTCCCACTACCAAACATCCATATATTGATTGACAATTGTGCCAAACATGAGATTGGTTCCTTCTTGGATTGTTATGCGGGCTATCACCAGATTTTGATGGATGAGGAGGATGCGGAAAAGACGGCATTCATCACTCCTTGGGGAACGTATTGTTATAGGGTCATGCCATTTGGGTTGAAGAACGCCGATGACCGGACACCATTTCCATGAATGATACATCGGAAATTGAGGTCTATGTAGACGACGTGATCATAAAGTCGAGGAAATAATGTACCATGTCAAGGACTTGAGGAAATTTTCCAGAGGCTCCGCGGTACAACCTCAAACTTAATCAGCGAAAGTGTGCGTTTGGAGTCCATCTGGGAAGTTGTTGGGTTTATTGGTAAGTCGACGCGGTATTGATTTAGACCCGTCCAAGATCAAAGCCATTCAGGAGCTACCGCCGCAAGGAACAAGAAAGAGGTGATGAGTTTGCTTGGCAGGTTGAATTAATCAGCAGGTTCATTGCCCACAGCTCACAACGACTTGCGAGCCCATCTTTAAGCTGCTAAAGAAAGATGTTGTGGTCAGAGGACGGATGAATTCAGAGCATTTGACAAGATTAAGGAGTATTTGGCTAGTCCACCTGTGTTGGTCCCGCCGGAGCCGGGAAGACCCTTGATCCTTTATCTGACAGTTTTGGATAACTTCTTTTGGTTGTGTACTGGGGCAGCATGACATCAAGGAAAGAAAGAGCAGGCGATTTACTACCTAACAAGAAGTTCACATCGTATGAGTGAAGTACAACTCAACTTGAGAGGACGTGTTGTGCCCTTAACCTGGGTAGCGCAGAAGTTGAAACATTACTTGTCATCATATACCACCTATCTCATCTCTCGTTGGACCCGTTGAAGTACATTTTTCAGAACCCATGCCCACAGGGAGGCTGGCGAAGTGGCAAATCTTGCTTACGGAGTTTGATATTGTCTATGTGACCCGGACTGCAATGAAAGCACAAGCTTGGCTGATCATTTGGCCGAGAATCCAGTTGATGATGAATATGAACCTTTGAAGACATACTTCCCCGATGAGGAGATAATGCATGTTGAAGAATTAGAACAAGTCGAGAAGCCAGGATGGAAACTGTTCTTTGATGGGGCTGCCAACACCAAAGGCGTCGGGATAGGAGCAGTACTGATTTCGAGAAGGGCAACACTACCGTGTTACGGCTCAACTTCGTTTCTATTGCACCAATAACATGGCTAAATACGAGGCTTGTATCTTGGTTTGAGGTTGGCTATAGACATGGGTGTCCAGGAAATCTTGGTCATGGGTGACTTCGGATCTTCTGGTGCACCAGATTCAGGGGGAATGGGAAACACGAGACTTGAAGCTCATACCGTACCGGCATGTTTGCATGAACTCTGTAACGGTTCCAATCAATAGATTTCAGGCATATTCCAAGGATTCATAATGAGGTTGCCGACGCTTTGGCACTTTGGCGTCAATGTTGCATCATCCAGATAAGGCTTATGTGGACCCTTTGCAGATTCAGGTCCGCGATCAGCATGCCTATTGTAACATGGTGGAAGAAAGAACTTGATGGTGAACCGTGGTTCCATGATATCAAAGAATACTCTGGATGGGAGTATATCCAACACAGGCCACAGGGGATCAAAAGAGGGCAATTCGAGCTTGGCAAGCGGTTTTTCTTCAGTGGAGGAGTGTTGTACAAAAGAACTCCAGATCTTGGTTTATTGAGATGCATAGATGCTAAACAGCTACAGTTATCATGACCGAGGTACATGCGGGAGTTTGTGGACCTCATATGAGTGGATATGTATTGGCAAAGAAGATTCTCCGAGCAGGTTATTATTGGCTTACTATGGAACGAGATTGCATAGTTTCGTGCACACGTGTCATCAATGTCAGGTACATGGAGATTGATTCATTCTCCACCATCCGAATTGCATACATGTCGCACCATGGCCTTTCGTTGCTTGGGGAATGGACGTCATTGGGCCGATCGAGCCAGCAGCGTCGAATGGGCACAGGTTTATTCTGGTAGCCATTGATTATTTCACTAAGTGGGTTGAAGAGAAAAACTTTCAAGTCTGTGACCAAGAAGGCAGTGGTCGATTTTGTGCATTCAAATATCATTTGTCGGTTCGGAACCCCGAAGGTAATCATCACGGAATAATGGGCCAATCTCAAAGTCATTTGATGGCAGAGACATGTCAGCAGTTTAAGATCACGCACCGCAATTCCACCCCATATCGTCCTAAGGCGAATGGAGCGGTCGAAGCAGCTAACAAGAACATCAAGAAAATACTTGAAAAATGGTGGAAGGGTCCAGGCAATGGCATGAGAAGTTACCTTTCGCCCTTTAGGCTACGCACTACTGTCCGCACTTCAGTAGGGGCGACTCCTTATTCACTGGTGTGGCACTAAGGCAGTAATACCCGCAGAAGTTGAAATCCGTCCCTTCGGATTATCGCGAGGCGGAAATTAATGATGTTGAATGGGTAAAGCCCGCTTAAACAACTAAGTTTGATTGATGAAAAGAGATTGCAGCAGTATGTCACGGTCAGTTGTACCAACAGAGAATGGCAAGAGCATATAACAAGAAGGTGCGTCCCGGAAGTTTAAAAGTAGGGCAATTGGTGTTGAGCGTATCTTACCTCATTGGGCTGAAGCAAAAGGAAAGTTCGCCCCGAACTGGCAGGGGCCATTTGGTAACCAGAGTGTTGTCCAATGGGCATTATATTTGACTGATGTGGAAGGAAAATGTGTAGAAATGGCTATCAACTTTGATGCAGTCAAGCGATACTATGTATGATTTTCTTTGTTTAATTTACTTTATTGTATTTGGCATATTTTTAGATTGAAATGACGAAGGCATTTTGTTCTGCTATCCAAACACTTTATCCTTTGTTATCCCTTTTGAGCCTCATTTATTTTCTTTCGTACCCCTCTTTCGGAATCAATAACAACTCGGGAGCCCGAGCAAGGAAAATCAGCGAAGAAACAAGAAAACACAGTCCAAAAGAAAAGAAAAGGAAAAAGAAGAAAAGAAGAGAGAAGAAAGGAAAAAGAAAAAAGAAGGAAAAAAGAAGAAAAAAAGAAGAAAAGAGAAGAAAAGAAAAAAGAAGAAAAGAAAAAAGAAAGAAGGAAAAGAAAGAAAAGAAAGTGGAAAGAAAGGAAAGATCACAACAACGAAGTAATTTTATGACCTGAACTACGTTGACTTGATCCGAAAGGGTACGTAGGAGCCTCTCCTCTGAGTTTCAGTCACACCAAAAAAATCCAAAAGTCCCCAAGAGAGAAACTGGGCAGAAGTTGTGGTTGCTGTGAGAAATTTGATTCCGAAAGTTGTAACTTTGAACCCATGTTAAGTTGTTTGGAGCCTTTTATACCCTTCTTTCTAACCCCATCCAAAAGCCTGCATTACGGTCCAAAGAAAGACCTCTGATCAATCTTCAGGAAATGCCAATACGAGCAAGTAAAAGTGATTCACTCAGGGGCAACATTCCGTACAAGAAGAAAATGATAAAAATGAGAGAGTCTTATCGGTGAAAACCCTCACGGGCACCGTAAGGCGACGAGGAGAGAGAAATAAAAAATGAGAGAGTCTTATTGGTGAAAACCCTCAGGGCACGTAAGGCAAAGTGAGTTGAGAGAAATAAAATAGAGAGACTTATTGGTGAAAACCCTCACGGCACGTAAGGCGAAGGTGAGTTTTTCAGATAGGCAAACGAGACAAGTCTGTGGTCGAAAAGCTGCTCAAGAATTGCAAGACGAGCAAGGTTTGGGTTTGGGTGAAAATCAGGTTATGAAAGTCCGGAACAGCAAATGTGGCAATCGAAGTTGTTGGTTGGACAGACTGGGCCGGTTAATCCAAAATGCATGGATGCTCAATGGTACCAGCTGTTCCACTAGATAAGTCTTATTCTCTTCTTTCTCATTACATATCACCGTTCTTCTATTCTCTTTATCCTCTCCTCGAGGTCATTGCATTTCATTCTTTCGAGGTCTACCTTAAAGATGTTTCAGTGTCAGTTCTGTTCGAACAAAGGGAGGAATGTAAGGCTAACTACCACTTCCTAGTTGTACAGCCAACAGGGCAGATATATCAAAGATGTCAAAGGCAAAGTAAGTCATAAAGGACCACTGGAAGTTTCATCGGTGGATTAATCAGATAATTGTGGGGAAGAACGAAGTTTCAAATAGAGGGGTCATAAACACAAAAACAACAATACGGGATAGAACACTTGGGTCATCAAAGTCAGGGGGTTGAAATTCGGTCAGGAAGTCGAGGGGTTCAAGGCAAGTCAGGGAAGCGAGTCAGAGAGAGCCAGCAGCAGGGACATACCTAGCAGAGATGCCAGCAACTAACCACTCTTTATATTAACAAGGTCTTCTTTGATTGAAACAGGGGCAGAGTTTTGTTTGCTTCGAGAAACCCTCCGTAAGGAAAGGCAGCACCCAAACAGGTATGACTGGAAACTCTCAGGGCCCTCCTAGAAAATGGGACTTAGTTTAAATGTAAAAAACAATCATGAGTAGCATAATTTAGCATAAATGACCCCAAAGGAGCGAAAGGTTTCAAAATTGGCATGTTTAAGATAGGATTCAATTAGAAGTTTTCAGGACCTTTGGATAATGGGGCGTAGTTTTGACAGGTTCTGCGCTAAGCTTTATGATAAAGATAGAGAATGATTGTACTACGTGTGGAAGTTATAATGCTATTAAGTCGTACAGTATCTACGTAGACTATATACTCAGGTCAATAATACTCTGTTATTCTACGTTAAAGAAAGCTCCGGTCAGGCACTCATAAACACTGGATCGCACCCTCGAGGTGATGTATCAGTCTCTGGAAGGTAAAGTGCCTCTTTGATATAACAGTGTGTCGCGGAGTACATTTACGAATTCTATCTAAACATGCATTTTTGAAACTGGCTTTCTCCTATGGGTCATTATGCTAAATTATGCTTAACTATGATTGTTTTTTACATTTTAAACTAGTCCCATTTTCCTAGGAGGGGCCCCTGAGAGTTTTCCAGTCATACTTGTTTTGGGTGGCTGCTTTCCATTTACCGGAGGGTTTCTCAGAAGCAAACAAAACCTCTTGCCCTGTTTCAATCAAAGAGAGACTTGTTAATATAAGATGGTGTTGAGTTTCTGCATTCTTGGCTAAGGTATGTCCTGCTGCCTGGTTGCTGACCTCCGCTTCCCTGGCTTGCTTGGACCCCTCGACTTCCTGACCGAATTTCACCCCTGACTTTGAATGACACAAGTGTTCTATCCCGTATTGTTGTTTTGTGATTTATGACCTCTATTTGAAACTTCGATTCTTCCCCAATTATCTGATTAATCCACCGATGAAACTTCCAGTGGTCCTTTATGACTTACTTGCTGTTGACACTTTGATATATCCTGTCCCTGTTGCGCTGTACACTAGGAAGTTGGTAGTTAGCTTAACATTCTCCTTTGATTGCGAACAGAACTGATCACTGAAACATCTTGAAGGTAGAATGAAAGAATGAATGCAAATGAACTCGAGGGATGAAGGATAAAGAGAATAAGAAGAACGGATGATTTGTAATGACGAAAGAAGAGAATAAGACCTTATCTAAGTGGGAACAGCATTGTACCATTGAGCATACCATGCATTTTTGGATTAACCGGCCCAGGTTCTGTCCAACAACCAACTATGAATTGGCCATTTGCTGTTCCGGACTTTTCAACCTGATTTTCCACCCCCCTGCTCGTCTGCAATTTACAAGCTTTTGAACACAGATGTCTCGTGCCTATCTTGAAAAACTTCACCTTCGCCTTATGTGCCCTGAGGGGTTTTCAACCAAAATAAGACTCTCTAATTTTTAATTTCTCTCAACTCACTTGCTTACGTGCCCATGAAGGGTTTCAAAACAATAAGACTCTCTCATTTTTTATTTTCTCATCTCTCGTCGCCTTACGGTGGCCCCGTGAGGGGTTTTCACCGATAAACTCTCTCATTTTATCATTTTCTTCTTGTATGGAATGTTGCCCCTGACGTGAATCCTTTTTACATTGCTCGTGGAATTTCCTGAAGATTGATCAGATGGTCTTTATTTGGACCGTAATGCAGGCTTTTGGATGGGGTTAGAAAAGGTATAAAGGTCAATAACAAAACTTTAACATGGTTAAAGTTACAACTTTCGGAATCAAATTTCTTCACAGCAACTCAATTCTTTGTCCCAGTTTCTTGGGTCTTTGGATTTTTATTTGAATAACGGATGATGAACTCAGTAACCCGTCACGTGAGGGGAGCTAACCTTAGTCGTACGTCATCTGTTTGCGGAATCCTAACGCTAACTGGGATAACGTAGGTATCAGTTGTCAGCCTTTCACAAATCCCATTATAATAGATTGGTATGACGATAATTCAATGTAACAATGCTCACGATCTGTGCCTCTAGTCCTCCCATCCAACTACTCTTGGGCCGCCACTGTATAGAACTGTCTTTTTCTTTCTTTTTTCTTCTTCACTTTCTGTTGAAATCTAGGCGCCACTCTGGAGATACAAGTGGCATATACATTTCTAAGGCTCTTTAGTAGCTTCCAGGCGCTCCAATCCTGTTGACGAACAAAGGGAATTACATTTCATGTGCTCAGCAGTCAGGTGCCACTCGTGACGACAAGGTGATTATATCGTTTCAAGTTTTCCAGAAGTCAGTGTCGCCCACTTCTGGATGTATCACCCAGGGAATACATCTCAAGTATTTCATGGCAATTCAGTTGACCCACCTGGATAATCTTAAGGGAATTTCGTAATTATTTATTTCCATTATTTTTTAGCTTTCAACGTTCTTGAATATTCTGATACATACTATGTATGTTGCTAGTCCATCAATACTTCGGGGCTTATTGTTATACTTTTTTCTTCTAATTTGTTTCTGCTCTTGTTGTCTTGTATTGATCCTAGGTGGATCTCTTACCCCTCGGTTTAATAAGCAATGGGTCATATCCACCTGGCTCTGAATCAAGATTTTCTACCGCTCAATCAGCGAGCTCCACCTTGGAGAACAAGGGGAATACTTTTCAAGAGTTCAAGCAATCAGGAAGCCCACCTGGAGAACAG
>NW_017672415.1:144596-168167 GCF_001879085.1 Nicotiana attenuata | reverse complement strand
GCCACCTGGAGACAGGAATACATTCAAGATTCAGCAATCAGGAGTCCACCTGGAGAACAAGGGAATACTTTTCAAGTTCAGCAATCAGGAGCCCGCCTGGAGAATAGAGGCATATATTTCAAGTTTCAGCAGTCAACATCTCCGATCACAATTCAAGGCAACAACGCAAGGATTTCATCGGAAGAATACAAGTTCAAGGCAACACAAGAGCAAGTTTGAAGACATAGATAGGACCTTTTTGTAATTCATAGATCATAGCTTAGGCTAGCTTCTTTTTATTTTGACACGGTTTAATAAGGAGGTCAGCGAGCAGCAGCAGCAGCAACAGCAGTGACATCACAGCTCCTGGTAGTCCCAACTACCAAACCTTCCCGAACTACACTGACCTGATTCTTTTTTAGCCAAGGATATGTAGGCAACCTTTGAAGCAGGATGCGGTCAAATCTTTTCAAAAATGTTTCACACGGAATATTCAAACGGGCAAAAATCGCTCGTTTCCGCTCACTTATCTTTGCACGAAAACTCTTCATGTTTCCGAGCAAAGAGGTGCAGCTGTGAGCACGTGATTTTTGCCCTATATGAATTATTTCCAAAAAATTCAAACAAAATGATTTCTTCCATTATTTTGCAATTTTGTGGATTTTTGTGACATTTTATGTTAATTGTTTGCATTTTTACTTTTTGTGCATCTTAATTCATATGAAAAATATACAAAAATACACGTGGCATCGGTTTAAGATTTTAGTTCACATTTTAGGATTAAGTAGTAGTTACAATTGCATAAAAATAAGAGAAAAATAACAAAATAGTCACTTTCCCATTTTGTTTAGCTCTCTCTTTAAGCTAGGATTTAGGTTATTTTAGAAAATTAATTAGTTTAATTTTAGGGTTAAATCAGGTTTTGGTTAGTTTTAATTTTTGTGTTTGTTAAAATGAAAAAAAGAAGAAAATAAATAAATAAAAACAAAAGAAGAAAAGAAAAGAAAACAAATGAAAAAAAGGAATTACAAGAAAGGTTTGGTCTCAAACACTCATTTTTGGGCCATTTTTCAGCACAATCCCACCCAAAACCGGACCAAGCATGCCCAGCCCACATACACATTACTCAGTCTGGTCCAGCAGATGACCAAAACGGTGTCGTTTAATAGGCCATTAATCACGACCGTTGGATCTCATCAATCCAACGGTCCGGAACTAACTATGATGTTGGGCATATAAGTGTCCTAATCCCCCCCTACCCCTCGATTCATCGTCTCCTACCCTAAATAAGAGAAAATATCACCACCACCCCTCCGCCGTAAGTCGCCGACCGGAAATCGTCTCCGCCGGCGGCGATTCTCCAAACCCGCCCAAAATTACACCCCTGAACCGCCTTGTTCTCCTCTTTCCAAACCCCCAAACCCCGTCCCTCGAATCCTCGCCGAATTCCTCGAATCTCCGATCGAAGTTTTCCGTCCAAAACCCAAAGTTCTCCAAACCGCCTCAAATTTATACCATACATTCCTCTCACCTCCCTCTTCTTGAACCCTCAACCAGTTTCCCTCGAATCTGCTCATAATTGCTCGAATATTAGTTTGAAGTTTTCGGACCAAAGCCCTAGCTTCTCAAAATTCATTAAATCGATGCCACAGGGCCTCCTCACTTTCCTCATGAAGAATCCACTATAAATAACGCTCAAATTTCATTGGAATCGTTCGAATCTTAAAAATCTGAAAAATGACTGGTGAGTCTTCTTAATTGTTTCATTTATTTCACTTCATATCGGGTTCAAACCAGTTGAGTCCACTCTTCTTCTGTCTCATCTAATCTATTTCTCTTGACTCTGTGTTGCCTTCATGTTCATTAAGCTGTGCCTGATTATTATTTGCCTGTTTCTCTTAGTTTTTAGGTATTTAATTGTTATTGGTTCCTACTGATAGCATGTTCTAGTATTAAGCTTGTTCGTTTTTGATTTTTTCTGTTTCAGTGATGACTTATGGTATTAGTTTTCAATTAGGGGTCTAGTGATTCAAAGTTGATTTGAGTTTAAAACTGGAATTGTTTGAATGTCATTTGAGCTGTAGTTTGATTAGTTTAATAATATGGTTAAAATTTTTGCCTATGCTTGGTATCATCATTTGTTTATCAGTGTCGGAGTCTTTTTATAATTGATTCTGTTTTGATATCGTTCATAGATAATGGTAGTGATAATCCAGAATTTAGTAGTGGTTTTAGTACTTCTTTTGGTTGATATTAACTGGTTGTAGTGAGTTCGGATTAGTTTAGTTAGATTAATCAGTAGTTGTTGTTAATATTACTTTAGTTCAGTGCTCAGATTCAATTAGCTGTTATAGTTAGACAAATTGGGCTGTAGTTGATAGTTTTAATTAGGGTATAAAGGGGTGGGAGTGTGGTTAGATTAATTTGGTAATTCCAGGGCTAAGGTAAGGGCAGTAAGGGTAATTCACTAGAGGAATCTGATAATAACTGAATGTAGAAGCTGCTAGAAGCACCTAGAAGGGGTGGTAATTGATATTTCAAAGTCATATTGTTGTGACTTGAGTAACAAGTCAATAACTAAGGGACTATGTGGGTAAAACTGAAATTTAAAAAGAGGGACTAAAAAGGAAAAGAGAAAATCTGAGGCTGGCCCTCATTTGTGCCTATAAAATGGCATGCCCTTTGCCTTCACTCACAAGTTTTGGAGCCTCAAAATTCCCCCCAAAAATATTCTCCAAGATTCCTAGATCAAAAATTTGAATTTCACATCCAAACTCCTTTAGATCTTAGTTCCAAAGCAACAGAAAACCAAAAAAAATACTGCTACATTGATTTTCCTTGGATCAGTTTCAAATTCCAGCACTTAATTCAAATCTCTAGCTTATTTAGGTTCAAAATGGCTTGAATTTCCTGGTTTGTTCAGTACCTGAGGTTTAAAAGCTCCTAGAGTCATTTTCAAGTTTGAATCTGGTCTATTCGAGTTATTATGGCTGGTTACTGGTTGTATGATTGCTGGATTTCGTTTGGATATTAATCCTGGGGTTCGAGATCACTTTTGAGCTGTTGTTACCTGTTGTTGCTGCAACTGATTTCCGTTTCTTCATTGTTGTAATTTCCAGGTATGTTTTGGCTTTCCACTGATTTGTGAAGAAATTGAATCAGCAGATGTACTTGGATCATTGGAGAAATACCTGCACACTCTTATCATTTTCATGCTAGTTTGTGTTAACTAGAGGTCTAAATGACCTATACTTTTGAATGCTGTAATAACTGGACTGTCACACTTGTAAATATTCATCTAGTAACATTCATCTATAGTATGAGTTAATTCTGATGTTTTCTTAGGATTCAATCTCGTGTTAAAGTAATTGTTAAAGTTTGAAGATATTGTACTNTTCATGTTTAGATTACTTATGTACACATTAGTTTACATTTTAGGTTATGTAGTAGCAGCATTTAGAAATTTAAAACGACATGAGCTTTTGACAGTTGTAATAATTGGACTGCTATACTTGTGAATATTCAGCTAGTAATATTTAGCTTTAGAGTTTTTAGGTTTGATTTCATGTCAGGGGAATTGTTAAAATTCGAAATAGTATGGAATTTAAAACTGATTCTGAAGTTAGTATGTACATTTGTGTCCGTGTTAACTTCAGGTCTAATAGGTCTAAGGAATGGTAAATAGTATGCGTTTCGGCATGTTAAATCTGTTTTGAGTTTGATGCTTCCATACAGTTGCTAATCACTCTAGTGTAACCATTACTTCCTATCATTGTTTGTGATAATTCGTAGCTTAATAAAATGTTTAGATTCTAGCTTATACGTAAAATCGAACCCTGAGGTCTAGTTCCATGTTTCATGCACAGCTAATTCATTTCTGATGATAGTTGATAGTTTAAAACATTAATGCTTTGTTAAGACTCATTTAGTTTGGGTTATAAATGCCTAAGCTGTCCATGCCATGAAGAAGTTATTTAGCAGGCCCAGAATCAATTTTGCATTGGGTCTTTAGGCTTATCATAGGCTCAGGCTGTCCGGTCTTTCATAAATGACATCTGGGCCTGTTTTGAATAAAACTGAAATGTCATTCCTTTCCCATTGGGCTGCTTCAAATAATTTGCTAAAATTCTATTGTTCACTTACTAAAGTTGTTGGGCTTAGATGACGTAAAAATTGAATCATAGGTTTGGGGCCTTTGAGTTAAGTAGCACACTTGAATTAAGAGGTGTTTCCTTTTGTTCAAGTGTGGACTTGAACTTGAGGCCCAAATTCCTTGATTACCGTTAATATTAGCAACTAACAATGTTAATTAATTAGGCTCTTTTAGAGACAAAAAATAAATAGAGAATCGTAGTTTGCTTTAGGTTAGCCTTTAAATAATAAAACGAGATGAGCCTCGCCAAACAAAATGCATAAATTGCGGGGCCCTCATTAAATGCTTATATTAAAATACTTAGAATTCGTGGCGTGCCTTTTAGCGAATTTCACGGCCCTCCGCAAAGATAATAACCCGTTAGCCACTTTAGGCGCGTTCTTTAATAATTTTACCTTCCTAAATTCGGGTGTGCATTTCATGCGACCCAAATCCAAATCCCAAAACGTTGAATAAAATGTGTCGAGGATCCGGGTGCACTTCATGTGCGTGATCCAAAAACGCGTTTTTAAACGACGTTCACTTCCTTAAAAAATTGACTAAAAACGGTAAATAATTCTAAAATTGCACTATAGGTTTTTAACATAAATGTATTTAAATCAGATGTTAGCCCAAATATAGCAGTTGAGCGACCGTGCTAGAACCACGGAACTCGGGAATGCCTAACACCTTCTCCCGGGTTAACAGAATTCCTTACCCGAATTTCTGGTTTGCAACTGTTAAACAGAGTCAAACCTTTTCCTCGATTCGGGATTCAAACTGGTGACTTGGGACACCATAAATCTCCCAAGTGGCGACTCTGAATCTCTTAATAAACGAATCCATTTTGATTGTCCTTTAATTGAAAAAACTCCTTTTATTATACCCTTCACGGGGTGTAGTAGCGAAAAAGGAGGTGTGACACCTGTGTCTATTATTAGTGATCGAGGTACGCAGTTTACCTCGCACTTCTGGAGGGCAGTATAATTTGAGTTGGGCACGTAGGCTGAGTTGAGCACAGCATTTCACCCCATACGGATGGACAGTCGAGCATAATATTCAGATATTGGAGGATATGTTTCGCGCTTGTGTTATGGATTTCGGGGGTTCTTGGGATCAGTTTTTGCTACTTGCGGAGTTTGCCTACGATAATAGCTACCAGTTGAGAATTCAGATGGCTCCTTATAAGGCATTATACAGGAGGCGGTGTCGTTCGCCAGTTGGATGGTTCGAGCCCGGGGAGGCTCGGTTGTTGGGTACATATTTTGTACAGGATGCCTTGGATAAGGTCAAGATTATTCAGGATCGCCTTCGCATAGCTAGGTCTGGGAGGAAACGTTATTCCGACCGTAGAGTTCGTGATGTTGCATTCATTGTTGGAGAGAGGGTAGTACTCTAGGTTTCACCCATAAAGGGTGTGATGAGGTTCGAAAAGAAGGGCAAGTTGAGCCCTAAGTATATCGGACCCTTCAAGATTCTTGAGAGAGTGGGTGAGGTGGCCTACAAGCTCCCATTGCCACCTAGTTTATCAGCAGTCCATCCGGTGTTCCATGTGTCCATGCTCCAGAAGTATCACGGTGATCCGTCCCATGTGTTAGATTTTAGCTTAGTCCAATTGGACAAATATTTGACTTATGAGGAGGAGCTGATGGCTATCCTAGCCCGGCAGGTCCGACAGTTGAGGTCTAAGAGTTATCCTTCAGTTTGAGTGCAGTAGAGAGGACAACTGATCG
This sequence comes from Nicotiana attenuata, assembly GCF_001879085.1. Lineage (NCBI taxonomy): Eukaryota > Viridiplantae > Streptophyta > Magnoliopsida > Solanales > Solanaceae > Nicotiana > Nicotiana attenuata. The sequence goes on along the minus strand of NW_017672415.1, from coordinate 162,323 downwards.
AGGCAGCCACGTGTGAGTTCGAGTCGGACATGCAGAGTAGATATCCATACCTTTTCACCAGTCTAGGTACTTTTCTATGTCTGTTCGGGGATGAACGTTTGTTTTAGAAGTGGAGAATGTGATGACCCGATAGGTCATTTATAGTTTTAACCCTCAATTCTGTGTTTCAAAACCTTGAATAGCTTTGTTTATTCGTCCTCGATTTGCATGAGAAATCCATGTCTTTTTTCGAAAGGTTTTTATGTAAAAAAATTGACAAAAATGTGAAATCGTACTTTAAAACTTATTTGAGTTGACTTCGGTCAACATTTTAAGCAAATAGACCAGGATTAGTATTTTGACGGTCCAGGTAGGTCCTATTGTGATTTAGAACTTGGGCGTATGCCCGGAATCAAATTCAGAAGTCCCTAGCTTGAATTATCGTAATTTGTTTAAAACTAGAAGTTTAAAGGTTTAAAGAAATTCTAAGTTTGACCGTAATTTGACTTTGTTGCTACCGAGTTCAGATTTCAGTTCTGAAACTTGGTATAGGTTCATTTCAGTATTTATGACTTGTCTGCAAAATTTGATGCAAAACAGAGTTGATTTGACGTGATTCGGACGTCCGGTTGAGAAATTGCATGTTCTTAAATTTCATTGAAGTTTTCACTCGTTTTGGTGTCCGATTCGTAGTTCTATGTGTTATTTTGGCATTTTGATCATGCGAGCAAGTTCGTATGATGTTTTTGGACTTGTGTGCATATTTGGTTTGGAGTCCTGAAGGCTCGAGTGAGTTTCAGATAGGCCACGGAGTGATTTTTTGAACATAAAAGAGTTCTGGTGCATCAGGTCTGCAGCAAACGCGAGGTCAGGCTCGCATATGCGAAAATAGTGGGGCTAGGTCAGCTTCACTTTTGCAAAGTGAAGTCCGCAGATGCGAAGGGGGGCAGGTTCGCACTTTGTGTCGCATTTGCGACTAATGGCAGACTTGCATTTGCGAGTCGATTGTTAGCATTTGCGGCAGCCTTGGTTTGCATTTGCGACGAAATTTGTCTCATTTGCGATGTCAACAGGCTCAATGGTGTTTCGCATTTGCGAAGGATTGATCGCAATTGCGATCATCACAATAGCAAACATTGTGTTTGCAATTGTGATAACTGCAGATGGGTAAAAGAGGGAAAAATGGAAATTAGCTCATTACTCTCAACCCTAAACACCTTAGAGGCGATTTTTCCAAGAGCTTTTCTTCCTAATTTCATTGGTAAGTGACTTTAATCTACTTTCTTTCAATTACCCATTGCATTTCATAGGATTTCAACACCAAATCTAGGATTTTCATGGTAGAAATTAGGGACTTGGGTAGAATTTGGAATTTTTGTGAATTTGGGATTTAGAGCTCGAATTGAGGTCAGCTCCAAATGCGATCAAATTTCAGTATGAACTTCCAAAAGGTACTATAAGCAATATTTAATAACACCCACTTTGAATCAAACAAGTAGTCTTCAAAATCAAAAATTTTTAAATTCAAGAGCTTCAAGCCTGTAACGACCCGGCCGGTCATTTTTGGAATTTATGACCCAATTCCCTATTTACTGCTTTCCCCGTATTTATTTCTACTATTTTGAATTGCCGGGATTTTCGGTTTTGCGTTTCGGAGGGTTTTGGGACACTTAGTCCCTAAATGAGAGCTTAAGTCTTGGAAATTTGACCATAGTCGGAACAGTGTGAAGACGGCCTCGGAATGGAAATCCGATGGTTCCGTTAGCTCCGTTGGGTGATTTCGGGCTTAGGGGCGTGTTCGGATTGTGTTTTGGAGGTCCGTAGCTAATTTAGGCTTGAAATGCCGAAAGATGGATTTTTAAAGTTTTTGGTTCGATAGTAAGATTTTGATCCGAGGGTCGGAATGGAATTTCGGAAGTTGGAGTAGCTCCGTAGTGTTGAATGTGACGTGTGTACAAAATTTCAGGTCATTCGGGCGAGGTTTGATAGACTTTTTGATCGAAAGCATATTTTGAGAAATTTGGAGTTCTTAGGCTTGAACAAATGGTTAATTTGAGGTTTCGATGTTGTTTTAAGTGTTTTAATGATTGATAACAGTTTGGACAATGGTATTAGACTTGTTGGTGCCTTTAGTTGAGGTCCCGGGGGCCTCGGGATGATTTCGGACGGTTGACGGGAGGTTTTGGCATGGTTTGAAGCAGCTGAAGCTGCTGATATCTGTCATAACCGCACCTGCGGTTTGGGTTCCGCAGGTGCGGCACCGCAGAAGCGTCTTAGTGACCGCAGAAGCGAGAAATGGGGAAGTCATCAGGAACCGCAGAAGCGGTAGTTTTTCCGCAGGAGCGGTACCGCATCTGCGGATGGGGAGACGTAGATGCAGAAATTGGCCTTAAGTGATAAGTCGCAGATGCGACCTTTGTTCCGCAAATACGGGACTGCAGAAGCGGTCCCAAGGCCGCAGATGCGGAAACAGCTGGGCATAAACGTTTTAAAAGATGTTCCGTGACTTTGGGGTTTATTTCCACCATTTTTAATCGTTTTTGGAGCTCTTAAAGGGGATTGAAGAGGGATTCGAGGGGAATCACTTGGAGGTAAGGTTCTTGGTCTTAAAACTCGTTTCTAATGTGAAATCTACCTAGTAAATCATGGAATCTAGGCCTAAAGTTGAAGAATTAGGGCTTGAGATTAAGAGGCTTTAAAATGAGAATTTGAGGGGTCATTTGGACACCGATGTCAGTGTTCTTGGTATGTATGAACTCGTGAGAGTGCGAGGATTCTGGAAATATAAATTTTACCCGATTTCGAGATGTGGGCCCGAGGGGCATTTTGGTCATTTCACCTAATTTCGCATACTAGCTTAGAGTTTAATTGTAGAATCGGTTACTTGAAGTGTTATTTACATTATGAAATTTAATTGAACAGATTTGGGCCATTTGGAGTCGAATACTCGTGGCAAGAACGTGGTTTCGGGTTGATTATTGAGCCGGTTCGAGGTAAGTGGCTTGTCTAACCTTGTGTGGGGGACTCTCCCCTTAGGATTGATATTGTGATAATTGAAATGCCTTGTACGTGAGGTGACGAGTGAGTACTTGTGCTAATTGTTGGAAATCCGGTTTTTCATTAAAAATAGCCTTAAATTGTGTTCTTCCTTTTTCTTGCTTACACTATTTGGAAATTTAGCTTGCTGTTAGTCTAGGGAAGCATGTCTAAGTGACTAAATTGCTCTATTTGCCTTAACTGCCTTATTTGTATTACGTGAAGCATGCTAGGTTAGAATTATCTGTTTTGACATGGTATGAAGTTGAGCTTAAATTGAGTAATTCCTTTTCGCTATTGTTGTGCGTTTATTTTGGGGCTACGGGAAGGCATCCCGGGAGACCTCCGTACGTATTCATGATCGAGCTGAGGTGCGGGATACCGAGAGATCCCTAGCACATATATTGAGGATACTAAGAGATCCTCGGGATACCAAGAGATCCCTGCACATATTGAGGATACCAAGAGATCCTCGGGATACCAAGAGATCCCTGGTATATATATTGAGGATACTAAGAGATCCTCGGGATACCAAGAGATCTCTGGCATATATTGAGGATACCAAGAGATCCTCGGGATACCAAGAGATCCCTGGTATATATTGAGGATACTATGAGATCCTCGGGATACTGAGAGATCCCCGGTTATTATCCTTGTGTTTGTCTTGCCTCTGTATCAGTTGTAGTTACTTATATCCTGTGATATTTTTACTGTTGCACTTGTTTATACTGCTCTTATCTACACTGTTGAACTTTATATTATTATTTAATCTCAGTAGGGCCCTGACCTTCCTCGTCGCTACCCGACCGAGGTTAGGCTTGGCACTTACTGAGTACCGCTGTGGTGTACTCATGCCCTTCTTGCGCATGTTTTTCATGTGCAGATCCAGGTACCTCTACTCAGACTTACCATCCTTGAGGCGAGGCGATTTTACGGAGACTTCGAGGTATATCTGCCGCGTCCGCAGACCGATGAGTCTCTCTCCATTCTCTCTTATAGTGATTAGCCCTTCTATCTTTACTGTTGATGTAGACTTTCCGGAGTTAGAGCATTTTACTATATTCGTAGCTTGTGATTCATGGGTTTTCGGGTTTTGGGAACATGTACTAGTTTTGAGAGTTAACGTTGTGTCTGCCGGGCGGCACTCTTAAACGTTTTTTATTTACTCTATCTTTGTTTTAACTTATTTTTCTTCCGCAATTTGGTTTATTTTCCGCATTTTAGGCTTACCTAGTCGTAGAGACTAGGTGCCGTCACGATGGTTCACGGAGGGTGAACCGGGGTCGTGACAAAGCCCAACAATGGTCGATATTCAAATACACAAAAAAATTCATATCCGGGAAGCTTACTCAAAATTACTATAAGCAATATTTTATAGCACCCACACCGTATCGAACAATAAATCTTCAAAAGAAAATTTCAAATTCAGGAGCTTCATGATCAACAATGGTGGGTCTTCATACACACAGAAAAATGAGATTTGGTAAACTTAATATATTAAGTAATCGTATGTGCTACTTTAAAAAAAAAAGACCAAATTATTTAGTTATCAGATTGTAATAGATACTAAGTAACCTTGCAAAAATGAAGCTGGATATTTTAACATTCTGTATTCAAATGCGAAGGCAAATAGCTAATGGGTAGGCCGGGTAAATAGCCTGGGCTTCATAGGTAGGAAAAATAAGGAATTTTTTTTCCTCCTATACAATATTTGAAACTTATTTACCAAAATTGACCTAATTTTGTATATTACCCGCGCTAAACAAGGATTACTTACAAATTATATACAATCCATTATTAGTGCCTTAAATTAGAGGATTTAGTTACGCCTTTTTCCTTTTTTCTCTCTTCTCATCTTTCCCTGTTCTTCGCCGCCTCTCTCTATATATATCCATTATTAGTGCCTCAAATTAGGGGATTCAGTTACATCCTTTTCCTTTTGTTCTCATCTCCTCTTTCCCGTAGTTCCTTAATTGTAGTATTTATGTAAAATGAAAAGGAGGAAAGTATTATTTAAGAATCACTTCCTCTATATATGGACGATAATAAAAGGAACGAATCACAAATAAAGTTTGGCCTTTCTGAAACAGAAGAAAAGTCGAAAGAATTTGTTTTAAATGCTCAAAATATTCTCGTATCCTGATCTATTCCCATGATTTAATGCAAGGGTGCGATTATAACTCGTGGTCGTAATGATTTTCACCCACAGTAATCATTGTGATTATCGTCTATGTATTTGTATTGGAGGGTATATATGCCTTCGAAACTATACAAGGAATTTTCAGTGAGCTACCGATGGCTTTATTTGGAACATAAACGAGACAAGTTGAACGTCCAAATATTTAATTTTGATACAAATTTAATACATTCTATAACAATATATAAACTAAAAACAGATTTTATACGACTAATTTTATAGTATACAACATTTTTATAACTTATTTACAACTTTCATATATCATTTTTACCCGGTTAAATACAACTGCAACATCATACAACTTAAATATAATATTTGTACAAGTTTTATACAATATGTCTTTTGTATGTATTTTGCGTATGATTTGTATATATGTTGTACGTGGTGTGTTCTTCCTCTCCTCGAAAATTTCAATCAAAAATTTATTTCTTAATACAATTTTGATACATATCAACAACTTTATGTAAAAAGATAGTATTTATAACTTAAATACAAATTTCATATAATGATTCATACATTATACAACTATTTTTCAACTTCATATAATATTCAAATAAAAAATATATAACTATAACAGAATACAATTTACATACAACTATAATACAACTTTAGTACAATTTTGTAAGTATATTGTATGTCATGCCTTCTTCTTCTTATTCAATTTTCAATCTGAAATTCAGCCAAAATCAAGTCTAATCTTCACCAAACACCCTCAAAATTGAGATATAAACTCCAAAGAATATTTTCAATTCTTTGCAACAACACCCAATCCAAACAAACAATAGTTTTTGAAAACCCAAATTCGAGTTCAAAGCTTCTTCAGGGCTCTTTAATGATTGTCAATGATGAAGAATCAAATACCTTCAAAATTTATTGATTGACAATTTTAATCCGAACACCAATTGTGCAACATGAATAGAAATTGATAAGTTAAAACTCTATATTATAATAACTAAAATTCATGGATGAATTGTCTGGCAAAAAATGGATGAAAAGCAGAGAAAGACGAAGGAAGAAAATTGGGAAAAGGAGAGAGAGAAAGAGAGACGGAGAGAGAGAGAGTGCGGGGATGAGATTCTATATTCAATTCCAAATATAAATGAATACTCATTTAAAACTAATTTGTATATAATTGGTAAATTATATTTGCCCATATAATTAAGTTAAAACTTGATTAGAGAGGGTAATAAAGTTTCATATCTAGTATAGGAAGGTAAAAATCTCTAAAAAGCAAATAGTTTAGGCTTGGATATTAAAAGGTGTAACTAATTTGGGCTTAATGGGTATAAAGTGGGGTTTTTCTGATGTTGGGCATATTTTCATATGTTTCGATATTAATTTACTAGTATTGTCCGCTCTTTGGTTATATATGATAGTGAATATGTCCAATTTAACTTAATTATGGAGTTTTACACTTATTTAGGTGTTAATGAATAATGTAGGTACTTTGAGATAAAATTTGGAGCAAAGTGCACAAAGAAATTGGCGAACAAAGATAAGCTATGCAAAGGAGAAATTAATGAAAACGAAGATGAGAACTTTGGTTGATTACCTGGAATGGCAACGTCTTTGGTTTTGAGTTGCATGAATCTGGGATGAAAAGTTAGGCAATTAGCACTAACAGGAATAAAATTGGAGAAATAAATTGAGCAGCAGGCGGCGAGAAGGATGTGTCTCGTGTTTAGCCTGGCGATGCGCGGTGTCCGTTTCTGAAGTTATTTTGTCTCCTTTTTGGTTTTGGATATGGTTATTTTGCCTAGGCTTTTTCCTACATCTATAAATAGTCCTTAAACATAATTTTTACACAACTTTTGACCAAGGGAGAGCACAAAGCCGTCGTGGAGGCCGGGTTTCATCTTTTCTTCCATCAAATTTAGTAATTTTTATGTTTCTTTGTATGATTTGATGTTTGGCTACCATGTCTGTGTGGAGCTAAACTTCACGTTCTATGGTTCTGGTTCTTTCATGAATATTGTTATTCAGATATTGATATTGATTTCTTGATTTATCGTATTAGTTTATTTATTCAATCCTGCGCTTAATTATTTAATTGCTTGATAACCAATTGAATACTATCTACGAATCTAGAATTGAACTCGGAAGTGGGAATTCTAGATTGCTTATAGGATTGAGTAGAGCAAGTTCTTGAATTTGGGCATCAGGGAACAGATTCGCGGTTAGGATAGACATATACCTAATTGCCTTGCTTGGTTGATTTACAGGAATTATAAATGCGTTCTTGTTGATTCTAACTCCATAGACATATAGGCGTTAGGTTAGCTTGAATAGGCGAGTAAGAACTCGACAGATTCTTATGAGCAATATAACCCTGTTAACCAATAAAATAGATAAATTAGTTAGTCAATTCAATTGAAGAATACAATAGGAATGTTAGATAGCCCATAAACCAGGATCGTTTTCATCACATTAATAATATAAAATCTACTCTTCCTTTGTTTAAAGTTCATTAGTTATTTTTTTAGTTTAATTACTTTAGCATCACTACTTTTGGGTTTAATCCTTCTTTAGATAATTAGGATAGTCTAATGTAGTTAATAGTTAATCACAAGTCCTCGTGGGTTCGACATCCGACTTTTAGTCACTTTATTACTTGACGACCGCGTATACTTGCGTGTGCGTTTGGCCGCAACAAGTTTTTGGCACCGTTGCCATGGACTTAGAAATAAGCTGTTTTTCTAGATTAGACTTTTACTTTGATCTTTACAAGTTTTTTTTCTTTCTGTAAATATTTTTATTTTTAGAACAATTTGATTTTTCTCTTGGTTTGTTTCTAGTTCTCTCAACATGACATCTGGGGATGAAATATTCGGAGATAAGGTTATTGATGAAGAAGTTTGGTTGACAGAAGACTTTCATGGCCCGTCTTTTTGGGCTTGTCAAGACTTGAACTCTGGGAGGTCTGAATTTGAATAGGGAGTAAGGGTTGGTATTGGGACGGATATTCTCGATTAAGCGAATATGCGGAATGACGTTGTTTACTAACAACGTTAGTGAATGATTTGTCTAAGGAGAGAGATGAGCTTTCACATAAAATTGATAATTTTGACTTGGATGTGCATAACTTGGATGCAGATTTGAGTGCAACAGTTGATGCATGTAACGCCCAATAATTTAATAATGAGTTGTGTGAAGCTGAAAAAGATCTTCTGGACCAAATTGAGAAGCTAAAACGAGAATACCAATCATTAGACCATATTTTTCTTGAGGATACCAATGTTGAGAAGAGTTGTCTATAGTCATGTGAGGAGTAGATACCATTGCTTTTGGAGAATTGAGTGTGTGTATAAATGGGGATATAAATAGTAATAAAATTCATGATTTAGGGCGCATTAGACCTCATTCCAATCACCTTTCCACATTGCATTTAGATAGTAAGATAGTAATCGAGACTTTTGATCCTATGAGGGAGTCAAAGAGTGAGGATGACAGTGCCTATATTCTTGAATTTATCGTGCCAAAAAGTAAAAATAATATTCCTCATTTAAAGTCCAAGAAGTACAGACCGAAAAATTTATTACTTGGTCTAGTATCTTTGTAGCCCTACCAAATGAGCATAGCAGAAAACTAGATGTCCTTTTAGGGGTGCAATTCATAAGTCCGAGATGGAGGCAAAAAGCGGTTCACGTCGTGCCGCGACGTTAAATTAGGCGCTTGTTGGGAGGCAACCCAGCTTTACTGATTTCTTTTATTTTTGTTTATTTTGTTTTTATTATGTTATTTTCGTATTATTTATTTTTATTTTGTAGGATTATGAGTATAGGAAGCAAGGCCATAAGATGCGCAAGAGCAAGCCAGATGATTGGAACTAGTGTGATGTACTCATATAAAGGACCATCCTTAAGAGAAGTATGAGTACCCCGTAAGCTGCTAGTGCTTCGGCCTTTGGCCTTTCAGGGAGTTTTTTGTCCACGCTTGTTATTTTTACTTTATTTATGCATTGGGGACACTGCGCTCTTTTAAGTGTGGGGTAGAAGACTCTCTGTGTTTTGTATAGTATTATAATAGTATATTGTTAGTTTCTTATCTTTTTATTGTTAACTAGCTTTTTATTTTTAATTGCATAGTTAGCGGAATTAATGTTGTAGTATAGTAGTAGTAGTTTTAGTAGCTTAATTTAAAAATTAAATAAGAAAAGAAAATAGAAAAATCAATATTTTTGTTTTTTTTTTTATAAAAAATATTTTGACTTTTTCCGACGATGGATCTCCTAGGCAGTTTTCTTGAGGGATTAAGGTCTAAAAAGAAAAAATCCAAAATTATTTTTTGTTTTGTTTTTTTAGGTAGTAATAATCCCTCGTGGTTTTTCTTTGTGCCTCGGTTCTTTTCCATGGGATGTAGTTTGAACCGCGTAGTAGTATTTTTTTAGTTTTAGAGTAGATTAGAATTTAGGGAATAAATGCAGGAAGAAAGATGAGATTCCTAGGTGCCTTGACTTGTTTGATAGTAGCATATTTAGGTTTTGGCATGTGTAGTATCTTCCCTATGTCTTGAAATTGTCCATGATGCCTTGTTAAATTGGATAGCATGTCTTGTGACACCTATGTCTCATTTACTTGACTTATATTCACTTTGTGCTTAATGATTAATATATCGTGGCTCCATGAATATTTGCATTTGTTGAGAGTTGGAATGGGACTATCCTTAGTGAGTCATGTGCCATGTGTGATAAGATTTTTTTTGTGTAGTCCGTGTATTGTACTTGTGTTTAGAACTTGCCCGGTATGTGAGTGGAAGCAAAATTTTAGGTGATGCTAGGTTTGAAAAATGATTTTAGGCTTTCTTTGATCTTTTTGAGCTTTATTGCTTATCAGAAATAAAATATATCCCTAATTAACCCTTTTGAACAAATATACTTTTATTTGGCACCCACATTACAAGCCTATACCCTTTTTGTTCTTAATTAATATTGTTTTGATCCTTTTGCCTCTTAAAGCACTTTAATTGTAAAATGAGCGCTAAAAGAGGTAAGAAGGGACTAAGTGTGGGGTGGATTTTGAGTGAAACCAATGAAAGGATGAAATGTGCACTTGTTTTGTAAAAGAATATGCCACTAGTGAAAATTGCAAAAAAAAAATGTAGATGAATAAATGTCTTGTTCTTGCTGGTGGGATATAAATTAAAGTAGTGCTTAAAGAAAGATGGAACATTGTTGGGGTGATTGTAGTTGTGAAATTAAAGTGGACTGAGGAATTTGCGTTTAAGTTATTATGTGATGTGTTAAAGTGCTTAGGAGGTTGAGTCACTATTCCGAAATATATCATACCCATCCCTTAGCCCACATTACAACAACGAAAAAGTCCTAATTGATTTTAGATCGAGTGAGCCTACATTAGTAGAGAGGTTTACATTATGGGCAAGCCTATGGTATCAATTGCATGCATGTGACTTCTTTGTGAGAGTGAGTGATTTTCTTTGATATATATGAGTCATTAAAATATATTTGATCATGAGATTCGACTGTGTGGATTGAACTTGCTCTCTTGTTCTTGTTGTGAGGGCACATGGTCTCACGAGGGACGGGTAACGTTATTAGACTTCTCTACGACGTTGAGTGTTCAAGCCATGAGTGCATTGTGACATTGAGTCGGTCTTTGAGGCTAGGATTGTTATGAGCATGTTGACTTTGTTTTGATTATTTTTGAAGTGTGGCATGAGTTATGGTGTGTGTTGAATGCATATGCTAAAGTTTAATTGTTGCAATCAACCATGGTCATACGTGTAGCATGCTTTGAATTGTAGGAGCTTAATTTTGTTTCGTCTATTATAGTTGTTTGTTCGAGGACGAACAAAGGTTTAAATGTGGGGTAGTGATGTTGGGCATATTTTCATATGTTTCGATATTAATTTACTAGTATCTCTTTGGCTATATTTGATAGTGAATATGTCCAATTTAACTTAATTATGGAGTTTTACACTTATTTAGGTATTAATGAATAATGTAGGTACTTTGAGATAAAATTTGGAGCAAAGTGCACAAAGAAATTGGCGAACAAAGATAAGCTAGTCAAAGGAGAAATTAATGAAAACGAAGATGAGAACTTTGGTTGATTACCTGGATGGCAACGTCTTTGGTTTTGAGTTGCAAGAATCTTGGAATGAAAAGTTAGGTAATTAGCACTAACATGAATCAAATTGGAGAAATAAATTGAGCAGCAGGCGGCGCGAAGGACGTGTCTCGTGTTTAGCCTGGCGACGCGCGGCGTCCGTTTCTGAAGTTATTTCGTCTCCTTTTTGGTTTTGGACTTGGTTATTTTGCCTAGGCTTTTTCCTACATCTATAAATAGTCCTTAAACATAATTTTTACACAACTTTTGACCAAGGGAGAGCACAGAGCCGCCGTGGAGGCCGGGTTTCATCTTTTCTTCCATCAAACTTAGCAATTTTTATGTTTCGTTGTATGATTTGTTGTTTGGCTACCATGTCCATGTGCAGCTAAACTTCACGTTCTAGGATTGTGGTTCTTCATGAATATTGTTATTTGGATATTGATTTTGATTTCTTGATTTATCGTATTAGTTTATTTATTCAATCCTGCTCTTAATTATTTAATTGTTTGATCACCAATTGAATACAATCTATTAATCTAGAATTAAACTCAAAAGTGGGAATTCTAGATTGCTTATAGGATTGAGTAGAGCAAGTTCTTAAATCTGGGCATCGGGGAACGGATTTGCGGTTAGGATAGACATATACTTAATTGCCTTGCTTGGTTGATTTACAGGAATTATAAATGTGTTCTTGTTGATTCTAACTCCATAGACATATAGGCGTTAGGTTAGCTTGAATAGGCGAGTAAGAACTCGACAGATTCTTATGAGCAATATTAACCCTGTTAACCAATAAACAAAATAAATTAGTTAGTCAATTCAATTGAAGAATACAATAGGAATGTTAGATAGCCCATAACCCTAGATCGTTTACATCACATTGATAATATAAATATCTGCTCTTCCTCTATTTAAAGTTCATTAGTTATTTTCTTTTTAGTTTAATTACTTTAGCATCACTACTTTTGGGTTTAATCCTTGTTTAGACAATTAGGATAGTCTAATTTAGTTAATAGTTAATCACAAGTCCTCGTGGGTTCGACATCCGACTGTTAGTCACTTTATTACTTGACGACCGCGTATACTTGCGTGTGCGTTTGACCGCAATAAGTTTTTGGCGCCGTTGCCATGGCCTTAGAAATTAGCTATTTTTCTATATTAGACTTTTACTTTGATCTTTACAAGTTTTTTTCCTTTCTGTAAATATTTTTATTTTTATAACAATTTGATTTTTCTCTTGGTGTATTTCTAGTTCTCTAAACATGACATCTAGGGATGAAATATTCGGAGATAAGGTTATTGATGAAGACGCTAGGTTGACAGAAGACTTTTATGGCCCGTCTTATTGGGCTTGTCATGACTTGAACTCTGGGAGGTCTGAATTTGAATATGGGAGTAAGGGTTGGTATTGGGACAGATATTCTCGATTAAGCGGATATGCGGAACGATGTTGTTTACTAACAACGTTCGTGAATGATTTGTCTAAGGAGAGAGATGAGCTTGCACATAAAATTAATAATTTTGGCTTGGTTGTGCATAACTTGGATGCAGATTTGAGTGCAAAGGTTGATGCATGTAACGCCCAACAATTTAATAATGAGTTGTGTGAAGCTGAAAAAGATCTTATAGACCAAATTGAGAAGCTAAAACGAGAATACCAATCATTAGAGCATATTTTTCTTGAGGATGCCAATGTTGAGAAGAGTGCTCTAGAGTCATGTGAGGAGTAGATAACATTACTTTTGGAGAATTGAGTATGTGTATAAATGGGGATATAAATAGTAACAAAATTCATGATTTAGGGCGCAATAGACCTCATTCAAATTATTTTTCCACATTGTGTTTAGATAGTAAGATAGTAATCGAGAAATCTGATCCTACGAGGGAGTCAAATAGTAAGGATGACAGTGTCTATATTCTTGAATTTGTCGTGCCAAAAAGTAAAAATTACATTCCTCATTTAAAGGCCGAGAAGTACAAACTAAAAAATTTATTACTTGGTCTAGTTATCTTTGTAGCCCCACCAAAAGAGAATAGCAGAAAACTAGATGTCATTTTAGGGGTGCAATTCAAAAGTTCGAGATGGAGGCACAAAGCGGTTCACGTCGTGCCGCAACGTTAAATTAGGCTCTTGTTTGGAGGCAATCCAGCTTTACTGATTTCTTTTATTTTTCTTTATTTTGTTTTTGTTATGTTATTTTGGTAGTATTTATTTTTATTTTGTAGGATTATGAGTATAGGAAGCAAGGCCATAAGATGCGCATAAGCAAGCCAGATGACTGGAACTAGTGTGAGGTACTCACACAAAGGACCATCCTGAGGAGAAGTCTGAGTACTGTCACGACCCAATTTCACCTCAGACGTGATGGTGCCCAACACCGTTGTCAGGCAAGCCGACGCAGAATCATTAGTAAATCCTTATTTTTATTTACCCAAAAACAGTTATAACACTTGTCTTAATTCACGCAATTTAAAAAAACATATGATAATAAGCAGTATTCAGTAGTAATTATACAACCCCAAAAGAACTGTCTACTAAGTGTGTGCCAAGACCTAGTGTCACAAGCTATGGGCAACTAGTAGAATATTCAAAATAATAGATCTATCCTACTGTCTGAAACAGAATAGACATCCAAAAAAAAGAGAAACTCCATCAGTTGTTGATCGGCACAGGAAGAGAAAGCAGCTCACCGTGGAAGTCTTTGACTAAAGTCAGTGATGCGCACCGGTCTGATAGCCAGATGTACCTGCCTCAGAGCCTGTACAATTAAGTACAGAAGCGTAGTATGAGTACATAAACAATATGTACCCAGTAAGTATCCCGTCTAATCTCGAAGAAGTAGAGACGAGAGGTCGACTTGACACTTACTAGGGTCATTTAATATAATAATTGTTTTATTATGCATAAATATCGCAATTTATATATATAGCAATTTATGGCATGAAACAACAAGTCATGAATATAAATTCACATAGATATCATGCGCACGTCATGCCGAGGTCGTACGGTCCGGTCCAACATAAAAGAAATGTTCACTGCCAGAGGGTCGAATGGCGCGAACCATAGATGCATCTATTTCTACCGAGGCGATCGGCCCGATCCACAATATAAATCATCATCAAAGGGCACATAAGGCACAATCATAGTCAAATAAGTTCACACGAGTTATCAAATGAGTACATGTGTTCCTATACATTGTTGCAATTTCTAACAAGTCCTAGGGGATCTCATTAACATGAAAGGATATAGACATATACAAACATAGCAGGATACGGGTCCTAAACTACCCGGACAATTAACATAATAGTAGCTACGCACGGACTCTCGTCACCTCGTGCGTACGTAGCCCCCACAATTAGCATACATGATTTAATTAACTCACCTATGGGGACAATTCCCTCGTACAAGGATAGAAAGGAGACTCACCTCGCCCCAAAGTGCACTTCCGATACCAAGAACGAGCCCACACTCTCAATTTGGAGCAGAACAATCCAAAACTAGTTAAATGAGGTAAGAACTAATCAATACAAGCTCACAAGGTCATATTCCAACTATTAACATAATTTTCCAACCTTAAACACGAGTTTCCTAAAATCCGACCCCGGGCCCACGTGCCCGGATTCCGAAATTTATCGAAGGAAGTTGTTCTTTGCAACCTAAGGATCATTAATATATGATTTCTACTTCATTTCATGGACAATTTCGTGGTAAAATCTAAGTTTTATTAAAACCCTAGGTCTAGCTCTAATCCCTTGATTTCACCAAATTTTTAGGTGTTAATCTACCCAAAACTCGAGTATTAAGCTTAGAAATAAGGGGGATGGAATTACCTTATGATGCTATGTGGAAATCCCGTCTCACGAGCTCCAAAATCTCTCAATACCCGTGTGCCAAAATGGTCAACAATGGGTGGAGCTCGTATTAAATGAAGCTCACTACTTCGGCGTTTTCCGCTTCTTCGGTCATGGGACCGCATCTGCGGTCCCGCTTCTGTGAGAAATACGCCGCATCTGCGGAAATGGGCCAAGCGTGCTGGGACCGCTTCTACGGTCTTGAGGCCGCATCTGCGCAGCCGCTTCTGCGGTTTTGGGCCTGGCCTGCCATGGCCGCATCTGCGGTAGGACGACCGCTTCTGCGGTCTTGCACCTGCTGCTGACCAACCGCAGGTGCGGTTATGACAGAGACCGGATGCTTCAGCCCTTTTTAATTTTTCCAACTTCACTCGAGCCTCGTCCGATTGACGCCCGAACATACCAACAAGTCTGGAATCATGAAACGGACCTACTCGAACCTTCGGAACACCCGAAACACTGCTAAATCTAAAAATCATCCCTTAAAACCAATTGAATCAAACTTATGAACTTCAAGTTCTTAATTCTCTTCTAACGAGCCGAAACGCACTTAAACTACTCGGATTGACACCAAATTTTGCGGGAAAATCCTAACTGATATATTGGACCTGTACTGGGCTTCAGAATCAATATACGAGCCCGATACCAAGGTTATCACTCATTATTTAGTTTCTTTGAATCCTTAGAATTTGCAGTTTAACAATTTTCAGCAAAAATTCATTACTCGGGCTAGGGACCTCGGAATTCGATTCCGGGCATACGCCCAGGTACCATATTTTCCTACGAACCCTCCGGGATCGTCAAATTACGAGTCCGGGTCCGTTTACCAAAAATATTGACCGAAGTCAAACTTAGATTTTTAAGAAAATCTTAAAGAATCAAGTGAGCCTATTTCAACCCGAGCTCCTCAACCCGAACCAACCATCCCCACAGGTCATAAGTCAGATAAAGCAAGCGCGGGAAGTTTTATTTGGGGGAATGGGGTTCTAAAAAGCAAAATGACCGGTCGGGTCGTTACATCCTCCACCTCTTAAACAAACGTTCGTCCTCGAACGGACATAGAAAAGTACCTGAGGTGCTGAATAAATGAGGGTATCTGCTCCGTATGTCCTCCTCGGACTCCCAGTTCGCCTCCTCGACTGGTTGGCCCCTCCACTGGACCTTTACCGCTGCAATCTTCTTGGACCTTAACTGGCGATCCTGTCTATCAACAATGGCAACTAGCTCCTCCTCGTAACTCATGCACTCATCCAACTGAATGGTACCGAAGTCTATCACATGGGACAAGTCGGCGTGGTACCTCCGGAGCATGGACACGTGGAAAACTGGATGAACTCCCGATAAACTGGGGGGTAGAGCAAGCTCGTAAGGAACCCCCCCAACTCGCCTCAACACCTCAAATGGGCCAGTGAACCTTGGGCTCAACTTGCCCTTCTTTCCGAACCTCATTATACCCTTCATTGGCGAGACTTCCAAGAGGACTTTCTCGCCAACCATGAATGATACATCACGTGCCTTCCGATTCGCATAGCTCTTCTGTCTGGACTGTGCTGTGCAAAGTCTTTCCTGAATTAGCTTCACCTTCTCCAAGGCATCTTTCACCAGATCTGTACCATACAACTTAGCCTCCCCGGGCTCAAACCACCCGATCGGAGAACGACATCGCCGCCCGTATAAAGCCTCATATGGGCCATCTCAATGATGGGCTGATAACTGTTGTTGTAGGCAAACTCCGCCAAACGCAAGAAGTTATCCCACTGACCCCAAAGTCAATCACACATGCTCTAAGCATGTCCTCCAAGATCTGAACTGTCCGCTCTGACTGCCCGTCTGTTTGTGGATGAAATGTTGTGCTAAGCTCCACACGGGTCCCTAACTCACCCTGAACAGCTCTCCAGAAATGAGAAGTGAACTGAGGGCCTCTATCTGATATGATAGAAACAGGCACACCGTGCAACCGGACTATCTCCCGAATGTAAATCTGAGCCAACCTCTCTGAAGAGTAAGTAGTCACAATCGGAATAGAGTGTGCCAAATTGGTCAACCTATCAACAATGACCCACACTGCATCAAACTTCTGCAAGGTCCGGGGCAATCCCACTACGAAGTCCATAGTGATGCGCTCCCACTTCCACTCAGGAATGGGCATCTACTGAAGTGGGCCACCTGGCCTCTGGTGCTCATACTTAACCTGCTGGCAATTCAAACACTTAGCCACGTACTCCACTATGTCCTTCTTCATCCGTCGCCATCAATAATGCTATTGTTTACCGTGAAAATGGTAACAATAATTAAATTTATAAATGGGAATCTAAAAATATGTGATTTATTCCCGAGCTAGTTTGAAAGGGTGATGAGTGCTAAATGTGGAGTAAAAACAGTAAAGATCGAGCTAGCCAAAAACGATAATCGAACCAGTAAGGGACGTTCCCGGGCTTAGGACAAGCCAGTAGATACCTCGGGACTAGGCCTCGAGCCTACCTCGGGCCTATCGAAGATAACCTTATCGAGGGTAATCGGGAAGGGGATAACAGATAAGTGTATGCATACAAGGCTTTATGCCGTCAATCTTGAGCTAAATGACGAGAACAAATG
>NW_017672415.1:127124-141900 GCF_001879085.1 Nicotiana attenuata | reverse complement strand
TTTCCCGTCTTGACGGGCAGAGGGTGATGACCCTATGTGCTCCTGGACCGAAGCGTTCTTGCGGGCGCGTGGCCTGGGGATTTGTCGCGACTGTTGATAGCGTCGTCAGGGCCGTGCTTTTAAGCGTATAGTGATTGAATTGCCCTCGGATTAAGTCTCCGAATCGTGTTGCGATTCGAGCTGTTATTAGCCTTTGATCCTTTTGGGGGCTCCGGTTTGTGATAGCATTTTTTGTCTCTCGCCCTTGGGCGTTTGGCGATTTTCTGGGTCCAGTCTCCGAGTCGCGTTGCGACTTAGGCTGTAATTGACCCTTTGAATCTTATTTGAGCTTTCGATCAGTGGTGATAGACTTTCTGCTGTTTGGTCATTGAGACCTTTTAGTATGAGGCCCGGAGGCATGCCCATTTGGCGACAGTAGCACTTACGCTGTTTGGTCGTAGAGACCTTTTGATATGAGGCCCGAAGGCTTTTCTTAGCCGGCGACAATGGCACTTACGCTGTATGGTCGTAGAGACCTTTTGATATGAGGCCCGGAGGCTTGCTTAGTTTAACTATTTTGGATCCGGTCTCCGAATCGGATTACAATTCGAGCTCACTTTAATCCTCAAGTTGTCAATTATCAATTTGACGGTCGTAGAGACCTTTCGGTGTGAAGCCCGGGGGCTTTGCTTAGCCGGCGACAATGGAACTTACGCTGTATGATGTGAGGCGCGGAGGCTTTTGTAGGCTTTGTTTTCCTCTCGTTAAGTTCTTATTGATTATTTTGCCTGACCCATCATCGGTTCTAAAAGAACCTCGATTTCAAGTCGTAATCGGCGATGTTTAAAGCACCTCAGAAGGTTCATAGCCCATAGGTCGAGTAGATCGACGCTTTTTCGATTTTGGAGCCGACATGATCGGGACTCATTTTTTGCCTGTTGAGGTAAGCCTGTGTTTTAACCGGTTCTTTCCGAAGTAGATTCGGAGGATTTTTTAGCAACAATCGGGCGTCTCCGAGTCGCGTTTTTGGGCTGTAGCAGCCGTTCCGATCGTAGTCGTGTGCATTTGGCCGGGGCCATTTTTTATCCCGAGAAGCAGTTTTAGGCATCCACACCGAGGGTATGCCCTTTAGGGATTCTTACAAATGCGACGTGTAGCCTAAACTACGGGATTTTTCATGCCTATTGAGGTCTTACAGTTTGCCATGCCTGTTGAGGTCTTACAGTTTATCACGCCTGTTGAGGTCTTACAGTTTATCATGCATGTTGAGGTCTTACAGTTTATCATGCCTGTTGAGGTCTTACAGTTTATCATGCCTGTTGAGGTCTTATAGTTTAGGGAGAATAGATCAGGTTTTGCCGAGGCTACCCATTAGGGTCTTACAATTTCGGATTTTCCAATGTGTGGCGATTGGCGACAGTATCCGAGTCGTCGAGTTCGCTTGAAGACAGCTTCTCGTGAGCTCGGAGCTGTTTTCCGGAGGCTTGGTGAGCCCGGAGTTCCGACCCTGGGGTCGTGCAAGTTGTCGAATTGCTCATGGTGAGTCTCCGAATATATCAGATCATTTTAGGCCCGAATACCGCCTTTTGATAGTCTTGGGGCCATATCGCGAGGGCTTTATGAGCCCGGAGCCTCGGCCCTGGGATCGCGAGGATGCCGAATTGAATAAGTCTCCGAGCATTTCGGAACGTATTTGATGTAAAGGTTTTTTACTGAGGATAAGTCGAAACATTTTTCTTCGAGGCGTCGAATGCTTGGAAAATACTCTTTATTGCTTGGCGAAAATATAAGTTGTAAAATACATGTTGTTCTGTTGCCGTGAGTCTAGTCTACATGGGTGTGACTCTCCTGATCATCCGGCGTGCTTGTATGGTCCCATATTTGAAAAATAGAGAGAGTTTGTGGACTTATTGGGTGCAGTCCTGTTAATAATCTTGTTGGCGGAACTCTCTTCTTGATAGAAACCTGATCGAGGAAAGAATGGCGGGCGGCCGCATGGCGGGCGGCCGCATGGCGGCCGCGGATCCTCGAACGGGATCCAGAACCACTGAATGCCCCGGCTGTCTGCCTGCGTATAGATTAGCAACAAGAAAAGGAAAAAGGGAAATGATAAAAGGATGCTGCGTTCCTGGGAGTATGCCCCTCGGCAGTCGTATTGCTCGTCCGGCCAGGCCGGGCCGAAGACGCGAGTTCTCTTACCCCCTGACCTCGTTTGAGGGTGACGCCGTTCACGGGCGTAAGGCGAGGAATCTCCTTCTGTCGCTTGTAGCCAGATGCTTTGGCTCCGCGTCTGTCATGGAGTTTCACACCCTTGGAGGAGTAGGGCTGGGTCGCGTCCCAAGCGACGTATTCGCCGTTGTCTGTACAAAGCGTCTGCATCCTTCGTTACCCGACGTATTAGCTCGAGCTCGGGCGGGCCGCGCAGGGGGAGCAATTTGGATGTTGTGGCAGTCCTATTGGCTTTTGCCAGACGTTGTCGGTACAACTTTGGCTGATATACATGTAGTCATTAATATATATTTTATTTGAAAATGAGCTCGAACGAAAGAAGGGATTACCAACACGTTAATTCGATGCTGAGGTGAAGCCTCGGCGTCCTTTTTCCTCGAGCGAGAGGGTGTCCTCGGGGAGTACTCCCCGAGATCGTCTCTTTCTGGTGAAGGGCACTTGCATTCTACGTTCTATGGATCTTAGCGAGGTGCCGCCATCTTTTAGCGGTTGCGATGATATGCTGGAGCTAGCCGGCTATGCTTTGTTCGATTTCCCCATGTCCGTTGAGCTGGATCGGGGTTCACTTGCTTGGCGATGCTTTGTGGTCACCTTTGTTGGATGGCGCAGTTGCTGCTCTCTTGGGTCTGTAACTCTGAACATTTTATGACTCTCGTGGTGGGCCACGATTTCCTTGGAGGGATTTTGGTCGAAAAGGTCCGAGCCACCCTACTATTCGGGACTGGGAGTTGTCTCGTTTGTCTTGTCGGATAGCGGGGCGCGGCTTCTCATGATATTTTATTTCTTCTTCTTCTGGCCTTCGCTGCGTTGAGCTCTTCTGGCATTATTTTGATGGCGTTGGCGTGCGCTTCCATGGATCGCGATAGTATGGTGAGCGAGTTCCCGAGATCGGGTGTCGAACGATGATGCCGCGTCGCGGTTTCTTCCGGGGGAATTTCTTCAAATCTACTCATCAGGGAAGGACCGAGTTCTCCGTTTTGAGGGTCGTCGTTCCTGAACGGGCGTGCGTGAGTGGTGATGTACCTGTGAGGACTTGGGGTCCTGTCATCCCCAGGGAATTTCGTTGTGTCTGACTTCCGCGAAACGAGTCCTGGGACCGTATTCCCGGGAGACGGTTGCTGTAGGAGTCTCCGAGATTGTGAGTCGATCTTTTCGATAATGTCCTCTAGCTTCCTTACCGTTACAGGATAGGTCATTAGTTCGTCGTTGCCCGATGCCTTGGATACTGGCTCGGGGCGAGTAGATATTTTGGGTGCTATCGCGCCAAGAGCCTCCAGGCGGCTCTGCAGCTGGGAGATAGCCAAACGTCGTTCCTGCAACATTTCAAAAATAACACGTAGATCAACTTCCCGTTCTACCAGGGCTGGGACTTTTCGGGTTTTCTGTCGGTTAGCGTGTTGCGTGCCATCATTGAAGTGCAAGACTTCGTTACCCCGCAGTGCAGTGTATGAATCCATATCCACTCGGACCGATCTAGATGCGTTATCGGGTCCTGCGGTGTCGCACCAGCCGTTAGGGTGCCCACGTTGTTTTCCTTGCAATTTGTGGGGTTATCGTCCTCGATTTCCCTTATCGAGCTGACCATTAACCTGAAATCGAAGGGTCTTGGGCAAGAAAAAGTGTGAGAGATATCGTGCGTTTAAGTGACGGAACTAGCAAGAACATAATCACTATTATTTTTAGCCCTACGGTGGGCGCCAAACTATTTACCGTGAAAATGGTAACAACAATTAAATTTGTAAATGGGATTCTAAAAATATGTGATCTATTCCCGAGATAGTTTGAAAGGGTGATGAGTGCTAAATGTAGAGTAAAAATAGTAAAGATCGAGCTAGTCAAAAACGATAATCGAACCAGTAAGGGACGTTCCCGGGCTTAGGACAAGCCAGTAGATACCTCGGGACCAGGCCTCGAGCCTAACTCGGGCCTATCGAAGATAACCTTATCGAGGATAATCGAGAAGGGGATAACAGATAAGTGTATGCATACAAGGCTTTATACCGTCAATCTTGAGCTAAATGCCGAAGAACAAATAAAGAACAATAAAATGTTAGGGCGACCTCGGGGTCGAAGAACACTGATAATTTAGAAGAGAGAGAGAGAGAGAGAGAGAGAGAGAGAGAGAGAGAGAGATTATTGCTTATTGGAGAAGTGGAGCAACATCAGTCCATTACAAGGTGGGGTGAGTCCCCCTTATATAGACGAGGGGACTCGGTAAAATATGCATATATTATTTACAAGAGTAGAAAGATGGGACGGCCTATTACTCGTCATCTCAGTAGGGTACAGATAGACCGGCCCTATCAGGCGTAGCCATGTGCTCCGGAGTCATCTTCTCTTACCCTGACCTCGAGCCCTTCTTCCTTTGATTCGTACCTCGATGAGTACGGAGGTCGAGGACTCGATCATAGCCCTCTATCCTCGGGGTCTCGAGGGAGGCTTCCCAAATTGTCTTGATAGCGAAAATCAAGTCTTCTGATTTTTACCGCGTACAGCTATCTCAGGTCACGATACATCTTCGTAGCACCTGGGTGAATGGAATACCGCGAACTATGTGCTTCCGCTAGAATCCTCTCCCTCAAGCCATCAACATTAGGAACACATAGGCGACCCTAGAGTCGCAGGACACCATTCTCGCCAATTGAAACCTCCTTGGCACTACCCTATAGCACCTCTCTCTGAGAACTGCCAAATGCGGATCATCGAACTGCCGGGCCTTGATCTCCCCCAACAATGAAGACTGGGCAACAACACACGCAAGAACTCGGCTGGGCTCTGAAATATCCAACCTCACAAGTCTGTTAGCCAAGGACTGGATGTCCAAAGCTAGTGGCCTCTCCTCCGCTGGAATGAATGCCAAGCAACCCATACACTCTGCTTTCCTGCTCAAGGCATCCACGACCGCATTTGCCTCGCCCGGATGATAAAGAGTGGTAATGTCATAATCCTTCAGTAACTCAAGCCATCTGCGCTGCCTCAGATTAAGATCCCTCTGCTTGAACAGATGCTGCAAGCTGCGATGATCAGTATAAACCTCACATGATGCCCCATACAGGTAATGCCTCCATATCTTAAGAGCATGAACAATCACCGCCAACTCCAGATCGTGCACAGGATAATTTTTCTCATGAATCTTCAGCTGACGGGAGGCATATGCAATAACTCGCCCCTCCTGCATCAATACACAACCCAAGCCAACGCGTGAAGCGTCGCAATATACCGTATACATCCCTAAACCGGAAGGTAACACAAGAACCGGTGCTGTAGTCAAAACCGTCTTGCGCTTTTGGAAGCTCGCCTCACAATCATCGGACCAATGGAATGGAGCACCCTTCTAGGTCAATCTAGTCAGAGGTGATGCAAAATATGAAAAACCCTACACGAATCGCCTGTAGTAGCCTGCTAACCCCAGAAAGCTCCGGATCTCGGTCACTGAAGTAGGACGTGGCCAACTCTGAACTGCCTCAATCTTCTTGGGATCCACCTTAATACCCTCTCCTGACACAATGTGCCCCAAGAATGCCACTGACTCTGGCCAGAACTCACACTTGGAGAACTTAGCGTATAGCTTCTGCTCTCACAAGGTCTGAAGCACTACCCTCAAATGCTGCTCGTGCTCCCCAGGCTACGTGAGTATATCAAGATGTTGTCAATAAAGACGATGACAAAGGAATCAATATACGATCTGAACACCCTGTTCATCAAGTCCATGAATGCCGCTGGGGCATTAGTCAAGCCAAAGTACATCACCAGAAACTCATAATGGCCATATCTAGTCCAGAATGTAGTCTTTGGAACATCCGAGTCCCGAATCTTCAACTGATGGTGCCCTGACCTCAAGTCGATCTTAGAGAACACCCTAGCACCCTGAAACTGGTCAAACAAATCATCGATGCGAGGTAATGGATACTTATTCTTGATGGTGACTCTGTTCAATTGGCGGTAATCAATGCACATCCACATAGTCCCATCCTTCTTCTTCACAAATAACACTGGCGCACCCCAAGGCGATACACTGAGTCTAACAAACCCCTTTGCTAACAACTCCTCAAGCTGCTCTTTCAACTCCTTCAACTCCTTCGGAGCCACACGGTACGGTGGGATAGATATAGGCTGGGTGCCTGGAGCCAAATCAATACAGAAATCAATATCACGATCCGGTGGCATGCCGGGGAGATCAGAAGGAAACACATAGGCGAACTCTCAAACTACTGAAACTGAATCAATCGTCGGAGACTCTGCGGTGGTGTTCCAAACATAAGCCAAATACGCCAGACACCCCTTCTCGACCATTTGCCGAGCCTTCAAGAAAGAGATAACCCGGCTAGATGTATCAACTGTGGAACCCTTCCACTCCAACGCTGGCAACCCTAACATTGCTAAAGTAACAGTCTTGGCATGGCAATCTAGGACGGCGTGATGTGGAGATAACCAATCCATGCCCAGGATGATCTCAAAGTCGATCATGTCAAGCAACAGGAGATCTGCTCTAGTCTCAAAACTACAGAATGTGACCACACAGGCCGGTAGATCCGATCACAACCACAGAATCGCCCCAGGAGTGGACACGCGAACCGGAGTGCCCAAGGGCTCAGGAGTAATAACCAGAAAACGAGCAAACAGAGATGATACATATGAATAGGTGGACCCTGGATCAAATAATGCCAAAGCATCTCTGCCACAGACGGAAATGATAACTGTGATAATGGCATCTGAGGCCAATGCATCTGGTCTGGCCGGAAGAGCATAGAATCTGGCTGGAGCGCCGGCTGGCTGGCCTCCACCTGACTGAGCAATAGCTGGCTGACCTCTCCCTCTGTGACCTCCACCTCTAGGACGGCCTCTACCACCCTGTCCCCCGTCCCTAGGCGGCTGGGCAACTAACCCATAGGCTGCTGGCCCTGCTGTACCGACTTGCCCTAAAGCCTAAGACGTGTCTCCTCATGTGACCAAGATCTCCGCACTCAAAACAACCTCGCGGTGCGGCGGCCTGCTATCCCGATGGATGACCCTGATGGCCTATAGACCCACTAGAAGAAGCCTGAATAGCTGGTGGACGGTATGACCCCTCCGGCATAGCACTGAAGTACGGATCAGTAGAACCCTAAGGACCTGGATACCCACCGGAGGAACCCTGAACTGCTGGTGGCCTGTAAGAACTCTCTGGTATGGCACTGAAATAGGGACGTGCCAGAGCACCTCGAGCAGGTGGTGGTGCTGAATGTGGGGGCCTGCTGGACTGTCCCCTCCCAAACTGACCTCTGCCCCTAGCCGGGGCACCTCTGAACTCCCCGGAGAATCTAGCCCTCTTATCCTACTGCATCTGCTCCCTACCCCTCAGACGGTAGCCCTCAATCCTCCGAGCAATCTCTACCCCTAAGTGATAAGGAGTCCCCATCTCCACCTCTCGGGCCATGTTGGCCTTGATACTAGAATGCAACCCTGCGACAAACCTCCACACCCTCTCTACGTCAGTAGGAAGTATCATCAATACATGGCGGGATAACTCAGAAAACCTCGCCTCATAATCAGTCAGGGACATCTGACCCTCCTCAAGCTGCTCAAACTGGTACCGCAGCTCTTCCCTCTCAGAGGGTGGAATATACCTGTCCAGAAATAACTGTGTGAACTCGCTCCAAGTGATAGGAGGAGAACCTGCTGGCCTGCCAAGAACATACAACTGCCACCATCTACGGGCCCTGCCCTCCAGCTGGAAAGTAGTGAAGTCAACCCCATGCGACTCCAATATCCTAATGTTGTGCAGTCTGTAGCTGCACCTATCAATAAAGTCCCGGGCGTCCTCATGATGCTCCCCTCCGAAGATAGGAGGGTGTAGCCTGGTCCATCTGTCTAATAACTTCTGCGGATCTCCATCCGCAGCTGGTCTGGGCTCCGGCACCCCTGTAGCGAGTGGCTGAGCCCCGTCTGCGGGTAGTGCACCCGGAGTCTGATACACTGCAGCTGCATGTCCAGGAGCCTGAGCAGTAGGGTCTGTGCTCCCCCTCCCGCCTGTGATATAGCTGGATCCGCTAGAAATAAACGAGCTTGAGTCATAGTATCCATGAACCGCAGCATACGACCCATGACCTCCTGGAAACCCGATGCTGTCATGAAGTGTGCCGGGGTAGGCTCAGCTGCGGGCACCTCGCCCTGCTCCTTAGTGATAGGATCCCCTGCCGGATCCGCTGGTGGTGCTACTAGAACAGCTCTGGGACGCCCTCGTCCCCTACCTCGAGCCGGTGCCCTCCCCCGGCCTCTGCCTCGGCCTCTAGCAATGGGGGGAGCAGCTCCTCCCGGGTCTGGATCATCGGCCGTGCGTGTCCTCACCATCTATGAGAGAATAGAAGAGGAAAATTTAGTACACTAATCACTGCACGATAGGAATTGAAGAAAGAGTAGTTTCCTAACACCCTATAGCCTCTCGAAGATAAATACAGACGTCTCTGTACCGATCCGCTAGACTCTACTAGGTTTGCCCATGACTTGTGAGACCTACGTGAACCTAGTGCTCTGATACCATGTTGTCACGATCCAATTTCACCTCAGGTCATGATGGCGCCCAACACCATTGTCAGGCAAGCCGACGCGGAATCATTACTAAATGTTTATTTTTACTTACCCAAAAACAGTTACAATACTTGTCTTAATTTACGCAATTTAAAAAAAACATATGATAATAAGCAGTATTTAGTAGTAATTATACAACCCCAAAAGAACTGTCTACTAAGTGTGTGCCAAGACCTGGTGTCACAAGCTATGGGTAACTAGTAGAATATACAAAATAATAGATCTATCCTACTGTCTGAAACAAAATAGACAGCCAAAAAAACAAAAGAAACTCTATCAGCTGCTGATCGGCACAGGAAAAGAAAGCAGCTCACCGTGGAAGTCTCGGACTAAAGTCAGTGATGCGCACCGGTCTGATAGCCAGATGTACCTGCCTCAGAGCCTGTACAATTAAGTACAGAAGCGTAGTATGAGTATATAAACAATATGTACCCAGTAAGTATCCCGTCTAATCTCGAAGAAGTAGAGACGAGAGGTCGACTTGACACTTACTAGGTCATTTAATATAATAATTGTTTTACTATGCATAAATATCGCAATTTATATATATAGCAATTTATGGCATGAAACAACAAGTCATGAATATAAATTCACATAGATATTATGCGCATGTCATGCCGAGGTCGTACGGCCCGGTCCAACATAAAAGAAATGTGCACTGCCAGAGGGTCGAATGGCGCGAACCATAGATGCATCTATTTCTACCGAGGTGATCGGCCCGATCCAAAATATAAATCATCATCAAAGGGCACATAAGCCACAATCATAGTCAAATAAGTTCACACGAGTTATCAAATGAGTACATGCATTCCTATACATTGTTCCAATTTCTAACAAGTCCTAGGGGATCTCATTAACAAGAAAGGATATAGACATATACAAACATAGCATGATACGGGTCCTAAACTACCCGGACAATTAATATAATAGTAGCTACGCACGGACTCTCGTCACCTCGTGCATACGTAGCCCCCACAATTAGCATACATGATTTAATTAACTCACCTATGGGGACAATTCCCTCTTAACAAGGTTAGAAAGGAGACTCACCTCGCTCCAAAGTGCACTTCCGATACCAAGAACGAGCCCACGCTCTCAATTCGGAGCCGAACAATCCAAAACTAGTTAGATGAGGTAAGAACCAACAATTACAAGCTCACAAGGTCACATTCCAACTATTAACACAATTTTCCAACCTTAAACACGAGTTTCCTAAAATCCGACCCCGGACTCACATGCCCGGATTCTGAAATTTTTTGAAGGAAGTTGTTCTTTGCAACCTAAGGATCCTTAATATATGATTTCTACTTCATTTCATGGACAATTTTGTGGTAAAATCTAAGTTTTATTAAAACCCTAGGTCTAGCTCTAGTCCCTTTCTTTCTCCAAATTTTTAGGTGTTAATCTACCCAAAACTCGAGTATTAAACTTAGAAATAAGGGGGATGGACTTACCTTACGATGCTATGTGGAAATCCCGTCTCAAGAGCTCCAAAATCGCTCAATACCCGTGTGCCAAAATGGTCAACAATGGCTGGAGCTCGTATTAAATGAAGCTCACTGCTTCGGCGTTTTCCGCTTCTGCGGTTATGGGACTGCATCTGCGGTCCCGCTTCTGCGATAAATAGGCCGCATCTGCGGAAATGGGCCAAGCGGGTTGGGACCGCTTCTGCGGTCTTGAGGCCGCATCTGCGCAGCCGTTTCTGCGGCTAGGGAACCGCTTCTGCTGTTTTGGCCCTGGCCTGCCATGACCGCATCTGCGGTAGTACGACCGCTTCTGCGGTCTCGCACCTGCGGCTGACCTACCGCAGGTGCGGTTATGACAGAAACCAGATGCTTCAGCCCTTTTTAATTTTTCCAACTTCACTCGAGCCTCGTCCGATTGACGCTCGGGGCTACCGGGCCCCGCCCGAACATACGGACAAGTATAGAATCATGAAACAGACCTACTCGAACCTTCGGAACACCCGAAACAATGCTAAATCTAAAAATCACCCCCTAAAACCAATTGAATCAAACTTATGAACTTCAAGTTCTTAATTCTCTTCTAACGAGCCGAAACGCACTTAAACTACTCGGATTGACACCAAATTTTGCGGGCAAAATCCTAACTGATATATTGGACCTGTACTGGGCTTCGGAACCAATATACGAGCCCGATACCAAGGTGATCACTCTTTTATTTAGTTTCTTTAAATCCTTAGAATTTCCAGTTTAACAATTTTCAACAAAAATTCATTACTCGGGCTAGGTACCTCGGAATTCGATTCCGGGCATACGCCCAGGTCCTATATTTTCTTACGGACCCTCCGGGACCGTCAAATCACGAGTCCGGGTCCGTTTACCAAAATATTGACCGAAGTCAAACTTAGCTTTTTAAGAAAATTTTAAAGAATCAAGTGAGCCTATTTCAACCCAAAGTCTTCTAAAACTCGAACCAACCATCCCCATAGGTCATAAGTCAGATAAGGCAAGCGCGGGAAATTTTATTTGGGGGAATGAGGTTCTAAAATGCAAAACGACCGGTCGGGTCGTTACAAGTACCCCGTGAGCTGCTAGTGCTTCGGCCTTTGGCCTTTCAGGGAGTTTCTTGTCCACCCTTGTTATTTTTACTTTATTTGTGCATTGGGGACACTGCACTCTTTTAAGTATGGGGTAGAAGACTCTCTGTGCTTTGTATAGTATTATAATAGTCTATTGTTAGTTTATTATCTCTTTATTGTTAACTAGCTTTTTATCTTTAACTGCATAGTTAGCAGAATTAATGGTGTAGTATAGTAGTAGTAGTTTTAGTAGCTTAATTTAAAAAAATAAATTAGAAAAAAATAGAAAAATCAATATTTTTTTTTATAGAAAACATTTGGACATTTCTCGACGATGGATTTCCTAGGCAGTTTTCTTGAGGGATTAAAGTCTAAAATAGAAAAATCCAAAAGTATTTTTTGTTTTGTTTTTTAGGTAGTAATAATCCATCGTGGTTTTTCTTTATGCCTCGGTTCTTTTCCATGGGATGCAGTTTGAACCGGGTAGTAGTATTTTTTTATTTTTAGAGTGGATTAGAATTTAGGAAATGAATGGAGGAAGAAAGATGAGATTCCTAGGTGCCTTGACTTGTTTGATAGTAGCATATTTAGGTTTTTTCATGTGTAGTATCTTCCCTATGTCTTGAAATTGTCCATGATGCCTTGTTAAATTGGATAGCATGTCTTGTGACACCTATGTCTCATTTACTTGACTTAGGTTCACTTTGTGCTTAATGATTAATATCTCGTGGCTCCATGAATATTTGCATTTGTTGAGAGTCGGAATGTGACTATCCTTAGTGAGTCATGTGCCATGTGTGGTAAGATTTTTGTTAGTGTAGTCCATGTATTGTACTTGTGTCTAGAACTTGCACGGTATGTGAGTTGAAGCAAAATTTTAGGTGATGCTCGGTTTGAAAAATAATTTTACGTTTTCTTTGATCTTTTTGAGCTTTATCGCTTATCCCAAATAAAATATATCCCTAATTAACCCTTTTGAGCAAATAGACTTTTATTTGGCACCCACATTACAAGCCTATACCCTTTTTGTTCTTAATTAACATTATTTTGATCCTTTTGCCTCTTAAAGCACTTTAATTGTAAAATGAGCGCTAAAAGAGGTAATAAGAGACTAAGTGAGGGGTGGCTTTTGAGTGGAACCAATGAAAGGAAGAAAGGTGCACTTGTTTTGTAAAAGAATATGCCACTAGTGGAAATTGCAAAAAAAAAATGTAGATGAATAAATGTCTTGTTCTTGCTGGTGGGATATAAATTAAAGTAGTACTTAAAGAAAGAGGAAAAATTGTTGGGGTGATTGTAGTTGTGAAATTAAAGTGGACTGAGGAATTTGCGCTTACGTTATCATGTGATGTGTTAAAGTGCTTAGGAGGTTGAGTCACTATTCCTAAATATATCATACCCATCCCTTAGCCCACATTACAACCACGAAAAAGTCCTAATTAATTTTAGATCAAGTGAGCCTACATTAGTAGAGAGGTTTACATTATGGGCAAGCCTATGGTATCAATTGCATGCATGTGACTTCTTTGTGAGAGTGAGTGATTTTTTTTGATATATATGAGTCATTAAAATATATTTGATCATGTGATTTGACTGTGTGGATTGAACTTGCTCTCTTGTTCTTGTTGTGAGGGCACATGGTCTCACGAGGGATAGGTAACGTTATTAGACTTCTCTACGACGTTGGGTGTTCAAGCCATGAGTGCATTGTGACATTGAGTCGGTCTTTGAGGCTAGGATTGTTATGAGCATGTTGACTTTGTTTTGATTATTTTTGAAGTGTGGCATAAGTTATGAGTGTGTGTTGAATGCATATGCTAAAGTTTAATTGTTGCAATCAACCATGGCCATACGTGTAGCATGCTTTGAATTGTAGGAGCTTAATTTTGTTTCGTCTATTACAGTTGTTTGTTCGAGGACGAACAAAGGTTTAAGTGTGGTGTAGTGATGTTGGGCATATTTTTATATGTTTCGATATTAATTTACTCGTATTTTTACCGCTCTTTGGTTATATTTGATAGTGAATATGTCCAATTTAACTTAATTATGGAATTTTATACTTATTTAGGTGTTAATGAATAATGTAGGTACTTTGAGATAAAATTTGGAGCAAAGTGCACAAAGAAATTGGCGAACAGAGATAAGCTATGCAAAGGAGAATTTAACGAAAACGAAGATGAGAACTTTGGTTGATTACCTGGAATAGAAACGTCTTTGGTTTTGAGTTGCATGAATCTTCGAATGAAAAGTTAGGCAACTAGCACTAACAAGAGTCAAATTGGAGAAATAAATTGAGCAGCAGGCGGATCGAAGAATGTGTCTCATGTTTAGCCTGGCGACGCGCGGTGTCCGTTTCTGAAGTTATTTTGTCTCTTTTTTGGTTTTGGACTTGGTTATTTTACGTAGGCTTTTTCTTACATCTATAAATAGTCCTTCAAAATAATTTATACACAACTTTTGACCAAGGGAGAGCACAGAGCAGCCGTGGAGGCCAGGTTTCATCTTTTCTTCCATCAAACTTAGTAATTTTTATGTTTCTTTGTATGATTTGTTGTTTGGCTACCTTGTCTATGTGGAGCTAAACTTCACGTTCTAGGGTTGTAATTCTTTCATGAATATTGTTATTCGGATATTGATTTCGATTTCTTGATTTACCGTATTAGTCTTGATCACCAATTGAATACTATCTACGAATCTAGAATTGAACTCGAAAGTGGAAATTCTAGATTGCTTATAGGATTGAGTAGAGCAAGTTCTTGAACCTGGGCATCGGGGAACGAATTCACGGTTAGGATAGACATATACATAATTGTCTTGCTTGGTTGATCTACAGGAATTATAAATGCGTTCTTGTTGATTCTAACCCCATAGACATACAGGCGTTAGGTTAGCTTGAATAGGCGAGTAAGAACTCGATAGATTCTTATGAGCAATATTAACCCTGTCAACCAATAAACTAGATAAATTAGTTAATCAATTTAACTGAAGAATACAATAGGAATGTTAGATAGCCCATTACCCTAGATCGTTTTCATCACATTGATAATATAAAAACTGCTCTTCCTCTGTTTAAAGTTCATTAGTTATTTTCTTTTTAGTTTAATTACTTTAGCATTAATACTTTTGGGTTTAATCCTTGTTTAGATAATTAGTATAGTCTAATTTAGTTAATAGTTAATCACAACTACTCGTGGGTTCGACATCGACTTTTAGTCACTTTATTACTTGACGACCGCGTATACTTGCGTGTGCATTTGGCCGCAATATCTTCCAATAAAATTTTCCAGCGATACCAATCTGAATTTACTGGAAAAAAATGTCTGCGCAATAGGTCCAACATAAATGTTGGTCCGTGACCGTCCCTTTATAAAATTACCCTGAACGGAGGGTTAAGCTCACTCACCTCCGTTCTTTCTTCTCTCTCCCCCCCCCCCGAACCCACCTTCTTTTCCTTCTACT
>NW_017672415.1:111286-127104 GCF_001879085.1 Nicotiana attenuata | reverse complement strand
TCGACGACGGTTAAGCTCACTCACTCCGTCTTCTTCTCTCTACCCCCCCCCCCCAAACCCCCATTTTCTTTTTTCCTCTAAAGACGTTCCACCAATTAAAGTCGTTCATAGTCAAATAGTATGATTTTTTCTACAGCAGTAAAGAACCTCTAGTTCCTCAATGCGTTGATCCGCTCTTCTAGTGATAAAGTTGATTTCATTTATTTTACAGGTTTGTTTGACTGCTCTGTGTATATAAAAGGGAGATTCTATGTCTCTGCATGTCTCTGCAGATATTCTTCTTGGCTGAGTACATGTTACTCCACTATCATCAGTTATGAGCATCCATAATATATACTTCAAAAGATGATAAGAAATTACTATGAAAAAGACCAACACCTTTGCTTGAGCTATTGTTGCTTTAAAATTAAAACTATTTTCAGATCCCAAAAACACAGTGGTAAGGATGTGTTTAACTACCTCTTTGTTGCCCGTTGCAAACTGACCCTCAGTGTGATGGCCAATTTGAAAGCATCAGATGTTGCCTGTTCATGACCATTTGCAGTTTCTTTCCCTACAAGCTGGCACATTGAAAGAACTATAACAGCAGCTGAGAAATTATCAACACCACTAGAAAGAAAAAATAGAAAATCATATGCACCACTTCTTCTTAGATAATCACATAGCCAGCAATCCAATCTCCACATCCAAGGAGCTATTACACTAGCTCCTAAACCTCCCAAAGCAGGGTAATCAACATCAGAAAATCCAAACTTGATATCACCATGATAAACCACGAAATATATAACTAAAGAATTTCAGTTGAAATGATTTGCAGGAAAATTGAATTGGCCTTTTCTGTGTATGGAATCAACGTGTGACGATCCACCACCTTTTATCCCGCCAAAAATGTTCCCAAAACCTTCGGACCAGAAACTCGGTGTGTCACTAAAGGAAAGAAGCACATGATTACTTGAAGAATCAAAAAACAATGATTCTCGATAGTGTTGAGTGCAAACAATCAATCGTGTATTCCACATTCCAAGATTTCTAGAAAGACGATAAACATCTTCAACCATCCCAAAATTGGAATGCGAAATCATCAAGAAATTTTCCACAAATGTGGATGAATCATGATCACGTTCACGCACAAAGCATGTAGTGGCTGGCCTAGCTCAAGTGAAGTGTGATTCCCACGCACCTCGGCCAAGAATGAGAGGTTATTAACATCCAAATATGCAGCCAAAGCAACCTGGGAAAATCTCACTTCCTTATCAATCTCACAGGTGTCATTGCAATTTTAGGAATCTTTTTTCTCTTCAGAATTTCATCGAATAACTTGCTAGTTACCCAACTTTCTTCAATTTTTCCATATATGACAACTACAACTTTGGGTTTCATCGTGGTTATAACAAAAGGGGGCTCAATTATACCCGTCTCATTAGAACAGAGGTTGATTCTATTTGGAATAGTTACTATGAGACGGTTGGAATACCTTCCTTGCTCTCTAATGCCGGTAATAGGAGGCTTGAAAATAACTTCTTGTCCTTATTAAGAGTATCAATTGTATTTTTGTATTTATGTGTATAGTTGTATAGTCATATCTCTAGTTAGCTAAAGTTGAGTAGACTAGTAAGAGTACTCTTGTAACTAGCCAATGGTAGTTGTCATTATATTTTACATGTATATATAGGATATACAATGAAAAATGAAATCAGTTTTCTTTTCCCCAAAATATCTTTCTTCCAGAAGTCTCCACTATTCTCTCTTCTTCTCTCGTTTGAGCTCAACTGCCACAATAATGGCAGCTTGAGATTATATTTGATCTTCCAATTTTAACATGGTATCAAAGCGCAGGCTCACGTATAGCTCAATTCTCGTTCAGGTTTATCATTTTCGTCATCAATTTCTGCTCGATTAGCAGTCACAGATCGAGAATTGTGAAACCCCAATTTTTCACTCACATTTCACAGATTTGTGAATTATCTCATCCTATATCATGGCGGTAGACGGTGATACTTCAAATTCAACTGATTTACCTAACGTAAACAAGGATACGTTAGACTTAACCAATCCTTTGTACATGCATCCTTCAGAAAGTGCCGGGTCAACATTGGTGCCGGTAGTATTTGACGGAACTGGCTATAGATCTTGGAGAAGAGGCGTTCTCAGAGCTCTCTCAGTGAAGAATAAGGTCGGCTTCATCAATGGAAAGTGTAAGAAGCCAGATTCCGGCGATCCCACGTTTGAACAGTGGGAGAGATGCGACGATATGGTAACATCGTGGATTCTCAACTCACTCTCAAAGGATCTAGCAGACAGCTTGCAATATGTAGTCGATGCGAAGGAATTATGGCAGGAACTGGAGGATAGATACGATCAGACGAATGGAGCAAAATTGTACCAGCTTGAAAGGGAAATCAATGACCTAAGTCAGGGAACCCTAGACATTACACGATACTATACGAAAATGAAGAAACTTTGGGAAGAATTAAACACTCTAAATGCACACGCTCAATGCAAATGCCAATGTACTTGTGGTGCCAAGGCAAGTATGCAGAAGGCGGAACAGGACATGAGGCTAATTAGGTTTTTAATGGGATTGAACGAGGTTTATACGGTTGTGAGAGGGAGCATTTTGATGATGAATCTGTTGCCCGGCATTGAACAAGACTTTTCTATCCTAATCCAAGAAGAAAAGCAAAGGGAAGTCAGGCCAAACAATTATCTGATGATAGAGTCTACTTCAATAAATGTCAATGGTCCTGCAAATCCAGGTTTTAGGACCAACTACGCTCAGCAGAGAAATAACACAGGGAATAACTCATATAGAGGCAATTATCCATCAAATAGGTCACGCCTATTTTGTGATTACTGCAAGAAGCAAGGGCACACTAGAGACAAATTCTACAAATTACACGGCTTTCCCCAGGATTTTAAATTCACCAAAGGAAAAAATGTAGCATCTGCTGCAAATGTGCATGGAGGAACAGAAGAGATGGTTTCAGGAGGACACAGTGAAATGGATGCTGGAAATCAAGGTGTAGGGATTCAAAACTTGACAAAGGAGCAGTACAATCAGCTACTGCATTTACTGGAAAACTTCCAGGTGGAAAGGCAGTTGAAGTCTCACACAACATCACTAGTGGAGCAGCAAACTTTGCAGGTATACTGGCTTGCTCTACTCATAAGGAAATCATTGGTAATCTTTCATGTAAATGTTTCAAATCATCTGCTGAATATTGGATTCTAGATTCCGGAGCTACAAATCATATGTCTTATAACAAAGCTCTATTAACCAACATTAGAATTTTACCTTATCCTTTCCTAGTAACCTTACCAAACGGATACAAAGTTAGAGTGACAAAAATTGGTGATGCAGTACTTAGTCCCAAACTGACTTTACATAAAGTGTTGTTTGTTCCTAGTTTTAGGTTCAACTTGATCTCAGTTCATTGTCTAACATCATATCTTAAGTCGATCGTTCAATTTTCTGATTTATCCTGCATTTTACAGGCCCCTTCAATGAAGAGGCCTCTGGAGATTGGTAGAGCAAGGAATGGTCTGTACTTCCTTTGCTCAAAATGCCAGTTCCTTGGTTTTGCTACTATCTCTACTCCTCTCATTTCAAATTCTTGTTCTGTTTCTGCTAGGAATTCAAACAATGCACAATCACACACATCACTCACTGTAAATAATGACCATTTAGGAACATATCCTGCTGATTCCCTTTCATCATCATCTGTAAATGTTCCATCTTCAAGCAATAAGAAAGGCTCTTGTATATCTTCTTGTTCTACTGATGTGTGTGCATCCTTTTCCAATCCTTCATTTTATGGAAAATGTGCTGATTACTTGTGGCATAATAGGTTAGGCCATGTACCTTTTGTGAAAATGAGGGGGATATCCTCCATACCTGTAACTTTTGCACCCAAACAACCATTCTTGTGTTCAATCTGCCCTATGGCCAGACAAACAAGATTGACATTCCCTCAGAAAACTACTTCCTCCACAAATGCTTTTGACCTCTTACACATAGATCTCTGGGGACCATACCACACAGTGACCCATGATAATTACAAGTATTTTCTTACAATAGTTGATGACTTCAGTAGGTCCACATGGACATATCTCCTAAGCTGTAAAAGCAACACTCTTCAGGTGCTGAAAAATTTTGTATACATGATAGAAAACCAGTTCAGTTCTTCCATTAAGTCCATGAAGTCTGACAATGGACTGGAATTTGTCAACACTGAAACCTCATCATTCTTCAATTCCAAAGGTATTATACACCAGAAAACCTGTCCATACACATCTCAACAGAATGGTGTGGTAGAAAGGAAACACAGATATTTGTTAGAAACTGCAAGAGCCCCATTATATCAATCCTAATTGCCCATTAAATATTGGGGTGAATGCATCCTCACAACCACATATTTGATCAACAGATTACCCTCTACAATCCTAAATAACAAATCACCTTTTGAAATGCTTTACAAGAAGAAACCCAAGTATTCACACCTTAAAAGCTTTGGATGCTTATGTTACCCCCACTGTTCTCAAAACTCATAAAGACAAATTTGAACCTAGAACTGAGCCCCATGTCTTTGTGGGATACCCTTTTGGCACAAAAGGATACAAGGTACTAAACCTAGCCACTAAGAGAATACACATTTCCAGGGATGTACAATTCCATGAGCATGTTTTTCCTTTTATAGTGTCTTCTGCTCACACTTCTTTTCCTTGTGTCTTGCCATTTTTTCTCTCTGATCATACATGTATGGGTTACAAAGATGATGCTTTGGGTAACAGTCAGTCATCAAATGGGACTGCACCAAGTTCTGTCACCAACATTCCTTCACCAAATGATCAAAATGTTTCCTCACCTTTAGATCAAAGTAACTCCCCATCTGTTGATACAAGTTCCCCTGAGGCTTCACCCAATTCTTCAGACACTTCAGACCATCATTCCACCAATACTCTAAACACCAGAAATGATACAAGACCATCCAGAACAGTCAAAACACCGAGTTACCTAAATGAATATGTGTATTCTCTTCCAAATTTAAAGAAAAATACCTCACACACTGCCTTAGTAAATCTTACCACTTCAAACCGTCAACACATCTGCTTTACTGCCTTAAATAATAATAGTCAGCATATTATGAGAAGTATTTCACATGATTCTGAACCAACTTCTTATGAGGAGGCAGCCTTAAACCCTGCATGGCAAGCTGCCATGACACAAGAGTTTGAGGCTTTATATGCTAACCATACATGGGACCTAGTGACATTGCCTGCAGGTAAGAAGGCTACAGGGTGCAAATGGGTATATAAAATCAAACACAAAGCAGATGGGACTGTTGAGAGATTTAAAGCAAGGCTTGTAGTGAAAGGATACACACAACAAGCAGGAATAGACTACAATGAAACGTTCTCTCCAGTTGTCAAGATGACACCTGTTAGGACCTTGATCAGTATAGCAGTCAAAAGAAGCTGGGACTTGTTTCAATTAGATGTGAACAATGCATTTTTGCATGGAGATTTACATGAAGAAGTGTATATGGAGGTACCATAGGGACTACAGATTGAGGTTCCTAGCCTGGTTTGCAAGTTAAACAAGTCCTTATATGGACTAAAATAGGCAAGCAGACAATGGTATGACAAGCTAACTACAGCATTATGCACTAGGGGTTTTAGACATTCAGAGAATGATTATTCCTTGTTCTATCAAAAGAATGGGCTTTCAATTGTATTTGTAGCTGTCTATGTTGATGATGTGATCCTTACAGGCACAGATGTAGAAGAAATTAAGGCACTAAAATCTTTCCTCCATGATCAATTTAAAATCAAGGATCTGGGGAAATTGCACTACTTCTTGGGACTGGAAGTGTTCTACAAAAACAATGGGGTTCTCATTTCACAAAGGAAGTTCACTGCTGATTTGTTAAAAGAATATGACAATCAATACACCACAGTCTCCTCTCCTCTAGATTGTACTCTCAAATTGAAGGCAGAAGAGGGAACTTTACTTGCAGACCCTACTTATTACAGAAAATTAGTAGGGAAGCACAATTTCCTTACCAATACAAGGTTAGATATTGCCTATAGTGTACAACACTTAAGCCAGTTCATGCAAACACCTAGAGAGCCACACCTTAAGGCTGATTTTCATGTCTTGAAGCATCTTAAGAATGATCCATCCTTGGGCATTTTCCTCTCCAACGATCCAGATTGCACTATAAAAGCCTATTGTGATTCAGACTGGGCTACATGCCCTGATTCTAGACGATCAGTGAGTGGTTACCTTGTCTTACTGGGGGATAGTCCCATTAGCTGGAAGTCCAAGAAGCAAGAAACAGTCTCCCTTTCCTCTGCAGAGGCAGAATACAAATCAATTAGAAAGGTGGTTGGAGAATTAGTCTGGCTCAAACGATTGCTAGAAGAATTGACAGTACCTTGCCAACATCCTATACCAGTTTTTTGTGATAGTCAGGCTGCGGCATACATGGCAAGAAACCCAGTGTTTCATGAACGCACCAAGCACATAGAGGTAGATTGTCATTTTGTCCGCGACAAGGTGCACGATGGCCTCATTACCTTGCATCACATCTCCATAGATACTCAACTAGCAGACATTCTTACCAAGGCCTTGACAGGCATCAAGCATAGTTCTGTTCTTAGCAAGTTGGCAGTGATTACCTCACCTCCAACTTGAGGGAGAGTATTAAGAGTATCAATTTTATTTTTGTATTTATGTGTATAGTTGTATAGTCATATCTCTAGTTAGCAAAAGTTGAGTAGACTAGTTAGGGTACTCTTGTAATTAGCCAATGGTAGTTGTCATTATATTTTACATGTATATATAGGATATACAATGAAGAATGAAATCAGTTTTCTTTTCCCCAAAATATCTTTCTTCCAGAAGTCTCCACTGTTCTCTCTTCTTCTCTCGTTTGAGCTCAACTGCCACAACAATGGCAGCTTGAGATTATATTTGATCTTCCAATTTTAACACCTTCACTAAGAGTTATTTGTTTTGGGGAGAGATTCTTCAACCTTTAGAAGACTTTCATCGAACACCGTGTCCACATGATTTCTGGAGTTTACAATATCAAGATATTCATCTTCGATCTCTAAAGGCACATCCCCAACATTGTCATCGCATTGCTTATCCATCAGATTGGTGTCATACCTTTGAGAGATTTTATCAAACACTTGATCCACCTCACTTTTTGAGTTTTTCTGAATCTCAATTTTTACTACTTCACCTTCTCTATCATTTTGGATCAAAGTAAACCCGCAGTCACCAGGAATGAGTTTAGCGTTAAGTTTACTTACATAATTTAGAGCCAATGAAGTTTCAAACAATTGAAACTGAATGTTGGTGACCTCATTAGAGCTAACTTCTAGAGTTTCATTTGTGTGAGAACTTTCATCAAATAGTTGGTCTTCCACGGAACTTCCTCTCTCCTCAAGTTCAATTTCCAGCAATGCACATTCATCATAGTTAACAGAAGCTTCTTCTTCATCCTCCTGTACTTCAACGTCGCTGCAGGGAGATGATGTTCCAGACAAATTGTTGCGTTTGTGAAAATATCTCATACCAACTTTTCTGAAGTAACTTGGAAGGTACTTGTCGAAGAGGATTCTGATATGATGCATTTTAGCGGCATTTCCTATACCGCTGTGATGCTTCCTGTGTTTTCCGATACGGCCATGACAGGCGTAAAGGTATCCTATCTTCTTCCTGTTATTCCTAAATCTTGTCGATACTGTCTGTTTATCTCTGTATGTAGGAACAGTTGCAGGAGTTGTCACTAACACTACAGAACCATCACCGAACTGAACCAAATAGGAGTCTGGATAGTTACCATCAAAATGATAGGTATGTGGAACCTGGTAAGGACAAGTTTGCGAATACGGATGAGAGTAAGTGTATGCATACAAGTTTTCATAGTAATGCTCAACCCCAGAGGATTCCCGATAAAGATGTGTATTTACATCAGAATACTGATGATTTGCGTACTGGTCGCCGGAAACCCACTGCTCACTCTCCGATATTTGAACCTCGTAAAGATTTGGTGAACTATGAAAGGTCCGAAAATGATTTTGATACCATTCTTCCATATGTTGCAGTTTTCTGTTTGATTTTTCCATAAAGCTTGAATCTGTTGCTCCAACTGATTCAAACCTATGTCGGACTCTGCCATTAAAACCGATGAACAGCCGAGAACCGTCGGCTTTGATACCAATTGTAACGATTCCCACGTTGGAATCGTCATGGAAATGGAAAACAAGAACTAAAAAGAAAGAAATGAAATGCAGAGAAAAGAAAGACCCAATTTTCATTCAACATATCCTCTGGAAAGTTTATTACATTCGGTACTTAAAAGAAAACGAGGAAAAAAGAAAATGTAAAAAACTAACTACAGGGGTCAGAGTAAGGATTACTATTATTTTCAGGACTAAAGTGTAATTTCGAAAACATTGCAAATATTCAGGAAGCCTCATTCGTAACAATTTGATTCTATTCTAGTGCTTCAATAGTGCTGGAATAGTTTATTATAGGCTTGTAAACTTTTTATTCTGCAGTGGATCTCAAACACTCTTTTATTTAATAATGCCTGTTGTACTGAAGTTTTAATTAGTATCTAAAAGGAATTCTAAATTATAAGTTGACATTTTAATCAAGAAAGATAAAATAGAAGGAATACAATTGTTATTTGGTAACATGGACATCCTGTTCTCTGACCTTATCCAAAATTCAGCTGTTCCCATCCAAGATGGAGGCAAAACAATTACATGATGTGTTTTTTAAAATCTTCTTTTTCTTCTTTCTTTCTGCTTTACCCCACCACACCTCTAAAAATGTTGAATAATAACTGGTAGGCTGGCAGCTAGCGTAAATTAGCCAATTGCATAATATTGGTATGAGATGAGTTTTAAATGGAGTAACGTGGAGGATTCATATAGCGGAGCCCAAGTTGTTTGGGACTAAGGCCTAGTTGTAGTGATTCTTCACTAAGTAACTCGAACTGTTAGACCTATCAATCAGAAGTGGAAGCTTTTCTATAGTTGAAGCAATTCCGCTACTAGCAGTTGGCTTTTAAGTAATTTGATAAGTCAGTTTTCCATGTTATGAAGTGTTACTATAAACAGTTCCTGTCGCATCGTCGAAAAAAAAAGAATATTGTCAATGGGAAAAGAAAAATGAAAATGAACTTCCTATGAGCTCCTTAAGCCTTGCTATATATACACAACAAACCATTATTTCAATTGGTCTTCATCTTGTAATTAGCTTCAAGTATGACAAGATCAGAGCTGGTGTTTGTTCCTTCTCCAGGATTAGGTCACCTTGTTCCCACATGCAAGTTTGCAGTGAACTTGCTCAATCTTGCTGAAGAACTATGTGTAACCATAATCATCATCAAGCTTCAGCCACCATTTGATGCAGGCATAGATGAATATGTTGATAGTTTCTCCTCTAGGGGTGATAGAATCAGATTCATCACTCTTCCTCAAGTTGAACCGCCGCCCTTAGAAGAGTTTACCAAATCTGTAGAGAATTTCCTCTCTCTTCTGATATCAAGCTATAAACCTCTCGCCAAAGATGCAATTATCAACAACAAATGGAGAGACTCGAGCCCAAAAATCGTTGGCCTAGTCATCGATATGTTTTGCAGTTCAATGATTGACGTAGCAAATGAACTTGGGATTCCTCCCTATATTTTCTTCACTTCAGGTGCAGGTTTTCTTGGTTTTGTGCTTTACCTCTCCGTTTGGCATAGCCAACATGGGAGGGAATTTAGCCTCTCGGATCCTGATTTAGATTTACCTGCCTATGCCGACTTAGTACCCTCAAATGTCTTACCAACGTT
Source organism: Nicotiana attenuata (assembly GCF_001879085.1). Lineage (NCBI taxonomy): Eukaryota > Viridiplantae > Streptophyta > Magnoliopsida > Solanales > Solanaceae > Nicotiana > Nicotiana attenuata. The sequence goes on along the minus strand of NW_017672415.1, from coordinate 117,244 downwards.
TGCTTTCAATAAGGAAGGTTACGCAGCATTCATGAACCATGGTGCCAGGTTCAAAGAAACCAAAGGAATTCTCATCAACACATTTGCTGAACTTGAACCTCATGCTGTGAATTCATTAGCATCTGACCCTCAACTACCTCCAGTATATACAATAGGACCGCATCTTGACCTTGCAGGTCAAAAGGGTAGGGAGGACAATAAGGAAGAAATCATGAAATGGCTAGAAGATCAGCCACCATCATCTGTGCTATTTCTGTGCTTTGGTAGCATGGGAACTTTAGAGGTTCTACAGCTACAAGAGTTGGCAAATGCCCTTGAACAAAGCGGGGTGAGGTTCTTGTGGTCAATAAAAATGCCCCTTGGTTCTGAATATGGCAAGTTTGATGAGCTATTGCCAGAAGGATTCTTGATTAGGACTAAAGACAGGGGAATGGTGTGTGGTTGGGCACCACAAGTGCATGTTTTGGCTCACAAAGCCACTGCTGGTTTTGTATCTCATTGTGGATGGAACTCGACGTTGGAGAGTTTATGGCATGGAGTTCCAATGGTGACATGGCCTTTATATGGTGAGCAGCAGATGAATGCGTTTCAGATGGTGAAGGATCTTGAGCTGGCAGTGGAGCTGAGAATGGATTACAGGATGGAGAACAACAGTGATGGAGGAATAGTAAGAGCAGAGGAGATTGAGAATGTTATAAGATGCATAATGGATAGTGAAAATCCAGTGAGGAAAAGAGTGAAAGAAATGAGGGACAAAAGCAGAGAGGTCTTGATGGAAAGTGGTTCTTCCTTTGTTTCTTTAAGACTTCTGCTCAAGACCATTCTTGATGGGAAGTGAAGAGCCACAAATGAAAACTAATGTTGTTATCCATATGGTGATTTGTGTATTATCTAGGTGCATGCTTTTTGTGTTTTCAATGTGGCCAAGTTCATAGTATGTGTGTGAAACCATTGAATTAGTTTTAGCTTTGAAATGTTAGCTCCGAACTTATAATAATTAATAACTGAAAAAATTAACAAGCATAAGACAGTGTAAGAAAAACTGGAACTATCAAAATGATATAACCCGTAAAATCATGACAACTATCTTGTCTTCGTCGGGCCATCCTATCTTGCGTTGGCTGCTTTCTGTCTTCTTTATCTTCCAGCAAAAGGAAATACTGGTCACTACAACTTTCTCATATCTGATGAAAGTATGGACACTCATTTTTCTCCAAGAAAGGTAACACCAACCCACGATCTTCCTTCCTTGGCTGCTGATTTTACTTGCCATTTTAGGTGTTTTCTTCTGTGTCTTGCAATTTTCTGCTTTAACATGGACATGGGGTAGTAACTATTTTTGGGCTATGTTGCTCGTACTCTCCGAAAATGTCGTTGGTTGCATGTCGGATCCTCCATAAGTAGTGAATTTTTGGAGGATCCGACACAAGTGCGACAGTACTCGCAGAGTCCGTGCAACATAGCTTTTGGGTGGAGCTATATATATGTTAGTTGAGGTATATACCATTTCAAATTGGGTAAAATAAGACATCTGAATGGGTTTAAAAAGGTCTTTTGATCACTCTCTAGGTTGCTTTTACCTGTTTAGATTGGATATTCTTTGACAGTACATAGATATATTTTTCAATATATATCTTTACAGTAAGCGTGAACTCATTATTACAAAGAAATAATGAGTGTAGGTGTTATATTACATTCGTTGGCACCTTATCTACATGTGTTTATACAATGTGTGTTTGGATATTTTTCTTGATTTTATGAATCTAGTGGACTGAATTCCATTAGAAAAAGAACTGAATATCATCCTAATTAGGTAAGCATCATCAAAAAAGTCTAGTACTTAAGTAGAGTAATTGCTGTTGTATCCTCTTTGCCAATTTGTGATTTCACAAGTCTTGCTACTCTTCAATATGTTATTGCTTTGCAGGGATGGGCTAAGGTTGCTGAAAGCAGCTTTTAAACATTTCAAGAAGAAGAAGAAAGAATCCACAGGTCATCTTAATCATTCCAACTGTTTAACTGATCCAAAGTCGATATAATGTTTGTAACAGCTAGGAGGGAGAGGGGGAGGGGGAAGGGGGGGGGGGAAGAGGAGGGAGGGGAAGCACATTCTCTTGCAAATTTAGTAGTTTGCTGCCCGTAATTTTCACTTTAATCAGTACATATGCTGCTGCATTTGAGACGAAGCACTAGAGTTTGTCCACTAAGTTGTACTTCGATTAATTCATGGTATAGCATTCCGTCATTATAGCTAGTAAAAGATTAATCTTAATAAATCAGTGTGATGCCCATGACGGAGGGCAGGTCAAGCGTGACTGGCAAGCTTCTAGGTTGGCAAGCTTCTGAAGAAAGGGTGCACATGTCACTTTAGGTCGGAATTGGGAGAGGAAACACTACTAGAAATTCGGTAATTAGCGACCAAAAAAACCGACCAACTTTGGTCGGTTATGGCCAATTACCGACCAAATACGCTTGGACGGTATTTTTGTGGCCGCAAAAAAAAAATATTGCAAAAAAAAACCGACCAAAGTTGGTCGGTATTTTAATTATGTAATCAAAAGATTCACCATCTGGGAATCGAACCGGGGTGTGTATTGTGGCAGGATGCTATTCTACCACTAGACCATTGGTGCATTTTGTTTTAAGATTGTCTTTTTTTTTATACTCTTTAATTGTATTTTCGCACGAAAATAACCAACCAACTTTAAAATGACCGGCCGAATTTACTGACCAAAGTTGGTCGGTTTTTTTAATATTAATTTTTATTTATTTTAATAGCAAAAACCGACCAAAGTTGGCCGGTTTCTTGAAAAACAAAATTTCGCGGGACTCAAAAATAATTTCCCGCATTTTTGCGTCAAAGAAAACCGACCAAAATTGGTCGGTTTCGTAAAAAAAAATTAAAAATTAAAGTATTTCAAAAACCAACCAAAGTTGGTCGGTTTTTGGCCGTTTTTTACCGGCCAAAGTTGGTCGGTTTCATGGTATCAACCACACAAGCTGTTTTCTTGTCAAAATTTTGGTCAGTGATTTCTTTAATCGATTCCCCCTTTCATCTCAATTAAGCTGCCAAGTAAAGGTTTAGATAATTATACCTATAGGCAAGTAAGCATATGAGAAGAAGCCTTCTGAAAATTGTTGAATGGAATATTTTCGACTTTTGAAAGCATTAACCTTCAGTTGACAGCTTTTTGGAGTATCTATCTGTACTTGGCTTCCAAGGGTTGCAATCTTCTTAATTAATGATGCAGAAGGTTCCTAGATAGTAATATGAATGAATCCAGCTCCCTAATTAACGTTAATACATTTTCTGGTTTCTTCTTGGCGACTAATTTGTGAGAAATTTTATTAGTTTATTATTACCAATATTTGCAAGCAATCTTTAGTGGCATAAAGTTATCTCCTCACAATACATTGTGATAGAAACTGACAAAGAAATTATGAAGGCTTTGAGTAGTGAGCAATATTCTAATTGTCACATATACTAATTATTCAACAAATTTGCTTGGTTGATACAAGTTGATTTTCTGTTACGGTAAATTAATGAAACAATAGTCAGTCCAATGGCTGCTTCAGCGGCTGCAATAGCTATAATAAAAATTGAGAAAATGACTCCTTTTAATTGACGATTATAAAAAAAAAAAAATCAGCAAAATTTATATTAACCGCATTCAATATAAGTTCAAGACACATTGCTCTAGTTTCTGGAGCATGTATTGCTCTCCTATATAGAGGTATTGAGTATCTCGGTAAAGGCAAGCTCGACTATATATGTAACTTCTTTAAGTATTTTGTTCAATCAGATTTCCTTTCTGAATTCTGCAAATTAACAAATAGCAATTGCCATAAATTACTAAGTAATATTTTACTTGATTGAAATTTAAAAGGTAAGTTTGCCATCATTAAGACTTATGGAGATGAACTTATTATGTTTCCATGCTTATTTGACAATTTTATGTAGCTTATTAGTAGTAATTTTTGGCACTAGGTTGATGACTTTCCTGCTATTTTCTTACGACATATACAGGGAAAGTTGAAGTATTTTTTTTTTTTTTTGGTTACAAAATTCAGTTTTATGACTTTGTTGTAGTAGACCATTAGTTCTATTCACATGAAAATTTCTCCTAATTGAGGCTAGCTCTGTCTTGTCTTCACCTAAAGCTCATTTCCCCCTCCTTTTTTCCCTCTATAGGCTCTGCCCAATAAAGTCGTTCGTTAGTTTTGCTTTGGTTCTTTTTTCTACAGCAATAGAGTCAACTAGCTATTGGGACCACCCAATGCTATAGTCCTATAAAGTGTCTGGTTGTTAACAAGAAGTGAGAGTTGTTATTATCTATGTTGCTCGAATTTTTTAAGGTTGTTGTCGATCATTGTTGGATCGGCTAAAATATATTACTTTTGTAGGACTTGACACGCAGCCGGAGGCATAAATTATTAGTATCGTTTTTGGTTCATATGGAATTATACCCTTAGTCTTCAAACCTGTAAAAGACGACAACAATGGCCAACTTGGTTCATTTATATTTTATTCAAATTATTGTTCTTTAATGTTTTGACATGTTCTTCTAGTGATATACTTGATTTTACAGGTTTGTTTGAGTAGTCTGTCTATATAAAATAAAGAGTCTATTCCAGTGTTTCCATAATGCAAAAGTTGTTTATTCTAACTTCTTGTTTGAATATGATATGAGTTGACAGTTTGAGTAGTCTGTATATATAAAAAGAAGATTTGATTTTATTCTAGTGCTTCAATAATGCAAAAGTTAGTTGTTCTTTCGACCTCATTTATTTAATACAACATGTTAATTTCTAGAAAAAGGTTTTTAAAGGAACATTAAATTATAAATTGACAATTTAATCAAGAAATATAAAATAGAAGGAATACAATGAATATCCTATTCTTAGAGCTGGCTCATTATTCAGTGAGTTTAGAAATTTTTTTATTATAAAAATAAAAATAAAACCCGATGAAAATCCTATTCTCTGAGCGAAAAATCCAAAAATGGCCAGTTTTTCGCCTGGTCAATCAAATGTAGCCACATAATCACCGGTCAACGATATTTAGCCACTAATTTAGTGCGGTAACATTTTGTTGACTAAAATACCCCTGCTTTTTTTATTAATTTACGCGACTTCACCTTAAATTCTTCTTTTAGCAAAACTTAACAAAATCTTCCGGCATTAATTTTCAAATCGAGTTATTAGGAAAATTTTCGCCGTCAATCTGTAAATCGAAATATTAGCAAAATATTTCGGCGTTAATCGAGGTATTCGCAAAATCTTCCGGCGTTAATTTGCAAATCAAAGTGTTAGCAAAATCGTTCTGCGTCAATCTGCAAATCGAAGTTTTAGCAAAATTTCCGTCGTCAATCTGCAAATCGTGTGTGTAAGTTTTTCCTCCAATATGTTATACTGGATAAGTTCTAACACTAGAATATAATTGAGTTTTATTTGAATCCTGAATATTTTACGGGACGTCACCTGTGTGTAAGCTTATTCTCCAGTATGTTAAACTGAATAAGTTCTAAGACAAGAATATAATTGAGTTTTGTTTTAATCCAGTATATTTTACGGGACATCTCATGTGTGTAAGCTTATTCTCCAGTATGTTATACTGGATAATTTCTAAGACTAGAATATAATTGAGTTTTGATAGAATCCAGTATATTTTACGAGACATCACCTGTGTATAAGCTTATTCTCCAATAAGTTATACTGGATAAGTTATAAGACTAGAATATAATTGAATTTTGTTTGAATCCAGAATATTTTACGGGACGTCACCTGTGTGTAATATTTTTTATGTTATACTGGATAAGTTCTAAGACTAGAATATAATTGAGTTTTGTTTGAATCCAGTATATTTTACGGGACATTACCTGTGTGTTAGCTTATTCTCCAGTATGTTATACTGGGTAAGTTCTGCATAAACTAGAATATAATTGAGTTTTATATCAA
>NW_017672415.1:101667-111261 GCF_001879085.1 Nicotiana attenuata | reverse complement strand
CTATTTTTTCACTTACTCCATTATAATATACTAGATTATATTCCTTCATGAGTAGCGATTCGAGCATGTACTATAGCAGGTAATAAAAATTGTATGAGTATAGGATAAAAAAATCTGCATTATTTCATTCCAGTAGAAATTACATGATATAGTGGTTTTACAATATAAAACTCCAGTATAATATACAGGAAACGAAATATTAAATTTTTTAATTTCAGTAAATTGTTCTAATTACAAAATTTCCAGTATTTTCCACTTCTCCATTATAATATACTGGATTATATTCCTTCATGAGTAGCGATTCCAGCATATAATATACGAGGTCATAAAAATTGGATGAATATAGGATAAAAAAATGAACAATATTCATTTCCAGTAACAATTACAGCATACAGTGGTTGTACAATATAAAACTCCAATAAATTATACACGACACTAAATATTAAATTATTTAATTCCAGCAAATTGTTCTGGATACCAAGTTTCCACTATTTTCCACTTCTTCATTATTATATTCTGTATTATATTCCTTCATGAGTAGCGATTCCAGCATGTACTACAGCAGGAAACAAAAATTGGATGAATGTAGGATAAAAAAATCTGCATTATTCTATTCCAGTAGTAATTACAGGATATAGTGGTTTTACAATATAACACTCCAGCAAATTATACAGGAAACTAAAAATTAAATTATTTAATTCCAGCAAATTGTTCTGGATACCAAGTTTCCACTATTTTCTACTTCTTCATTATTATATTCTGTATTATATTCCTTCATGAGTAGCAATTCCAGCATGTACTATAGCAGGTAATAAAAATTGGATGAGTATAGGATAAAAAAATCTGCATTATTTCATTCCAGTAGTAATTACAGGATATAGTGGTTTTACAATATAACACTCCAGCAAATTATACAAGAAACTAAAAGTTAAATTATTTAATTCCAGCAAATTGTTCTAATTACCAAATTTCAACTATTTTTCACTTCTCCATTATAATATACTAGATTATATTACTTCATGAGTAGCAATTCCAGCATGTACTATAGCAGGTAATAAAAATTGGATGAGTATAGGATAAAAAAATCTGCATTATTTCATTCCAGTAGTAACTACAGGATATAGTGGTTTTACAATATAAAACTCCAGTATAATATACAGGAAACGAAATATTAAATTATTTAATTTCAGTAAATTGTTCTAATTACAAAATTTCCAGTATTTTCCACTTCTCCATTATAATATACTGGATTATATTCCTTCATGAGTAGCGATTCCACACAGGTGATGTCCTGTATATTATACTGGATTGAAACAACTGAACTATATGCTATCCCAAACTCAACTCCTCCAGTATAATATAATGGAAAAAAAGATTACACACAGGTGATGTCCTGTATATTAAAACTCAATTATGTGCTAGACCAAACTCAACTCCTCCAGTATAATATAATGGAAAAAAAGATTACAAACAGGTGATATCCTGTATATTATACTGGATTGAAACAAAACTCAACTATATGATATCCCAAACTCAACACCTCCATTATAATATACTGGAGAAAAAGATTACACACATGTGATGTCCCGTATATTATACTGGATTGAAACAAAACTCAACTATATGCTAGACCAAACTCAACTCGTCCAGTATAATATACTGGAGAAAAAGATTACACACATGTGATGTCCCGTATATTATACTGGATTGAAACAAAACTCAACTATATGCTAGACCAAACTCAACTCCTCCAGTATAATATAATGGAAAAAAAATTACACACGGGTGATATCCTATATATTATACTGGATTGAAACAAAACAAAATAATATATGCTAGAACAAAGTGATAAAATTGTCAGAAACAAAACAAAATAATGAACACAAAAAATAATTATTTAAACCCTAACGGTACGGTAAATCAAACTTAAACATAACGAAACAACAATAAAAACGTGAATCAAACACATTATTGTAAAAACAAAACTCACCCAGAGAATTTTGAAGAAAATTAGAGCTAAAACGATCAAGGATTCGAAAAAAGTGCTCTGACGAAACCCGCACGCGCTGCTGTGCAAACAAAGAGTAAAAAGTTACTAAAGAGTATGTTAAAGCGTGCAAGGGCAATAATGTCATTTTACATTCTATTTTAAGTTAAAATGGCTAGAAATCAATGACATCACGGACGGTGGCTATTTTTCGATAGCCACCAGTAAAAGTGGCTATGCCACGCTATTTTGACGACAAGTTGCATCACATGGCCCTATATTGGCACTATTTGTGGAAGTAAAAGATTGAGATGTATCTATCTACAAATATTGCATAAGCGGATTTAGACCGGGTTCAAAAGTTCAGGTCCAACCCATTATATTTCGAACCACCTATATATGGGGGAAGTGCACGGTTAGCCATTAATAACACATGTATTTACTTTTAAGCCACTGTTTAAAATGTCTTTAGTCTTTAGCCACTGTTTTAATAAACTTTAACTGCCCGGACGAAAATACCCTTCTGCTCATGTCCTTAACTTTTGAACTTAACTTCAGGACATCAGGACTACATGTCCTTAACTTTTGAACTTGTAACTCTAAGTTTAGGACTTCAGGACTGCATGTCCTTAACTTTTGAACTTGAAACTCTAAGTTCCGGACTACATGTCCTTAACTTTTGAACTTAACTTCAGGACTACATGTCCTTAACTTTTGAACTTAACTTCAAGACTTCAGGACTACATGTCCTTAACTTTTGAACTTGTAACTATAAGTTCAGGACCAAGTGTCCTTAACTTTTGAGCTTGTTAGTCTAAGTTCAGGACCTATTATCCTTAACTTTTGGCTTCATAGCCTAAGTTCAGGACCTATTGTCCTTAACTTTTGAGCTTGTTAGTCTAAGTTCAGGACTTCAGGACCTATTGTCCTTAACTTTTGAACTTGTAACTGTAAGTTCAGGACCTATTGTCCTTAACTTTTGGGCTTCTTAGTCTAAGTTCAGGACCTATGGTCAAAAGTTAAGGACAATAGGTCCACATTTTCATTTGATTCACATTTTCATCGCCATTGCTGTCATCCTTATCAAAAGGCTTTTCCTTGTGAAATATACGGCAAATCTTAGAGCTCTTCTTGTTGAGGAACTCGTTATCCACTATACCTGGCTTCCATGAAACGCTCTTCTTCTTCTGTTTCAGTTTCAGAGTTAGGGTTTCTGTTGTATGGCGCTGCTGCTGTTCGGACGACGATGAGGAAGAGGATTCCAATGAGTTGTTTAGGGTTGTTGTTCCGGTAGTCGCCGGTAATGGTGATTGTCTTGCGCTTCTCGGCATTATAGGGGCTCCGTTCTATAGAAGAAAAGGTAAAAATGTCTTTTCATATTAATTTTAATAGAGTAGTGGCTATTTTTGCTCAGCATTAGAATTGCTGGATAAAAACTAAATACCACCTTAAATAGTGGCTATCCCACGCATTTTCACCCTATATATGGGGGCATTTGCATCTATACCCGCTTTTTGGGTCACGTTTTAACTTGTGTCCGCTTTGCCAAAAAAGTTGCAAGCGTACCCACTTTTTCGCGTAACTTCAGCATACGGGGCTGAAGTAGCAAAGGCAATCACGCAAAACTTCAACATTCTAGTAGACGGGCCTGAAGTAGCAAAGGCAATACGAACTTCAGCAGAAGATGCTGAAGTTATTTAGTTCATTTGTAAAAACTTCAGCACTAAATAAGCTGAAGTTTTTTTGTCTTGGATTCATTAGTTTTGTCATAAAGCTTTTTCAAACACTTCAGCAGATTATGCTGAAGTTATTTAGTCCATTTGTAAAAACTTCAGCACTAAATAAACTGAAGTTTTTTTGTCTTGGATTCATTAGTTTTGTCATAAAGCTTTTTCAAACACTTCAGCAGAAGATGCTGAAGTTATTTAGTTCATTTGTAAAAACTTCAGCACTAAATAAGTTGAAGTTTTTTTATCCTGGATTGATTAGTTTTGTCATAAAGCTTTTTCAAACACATCAGCAGAAGATGCTGAAGTTATTTAGTTCATTTGTAAAAACTTCAGCACTATATAAACTGAAGTTTTTTAAAAAGCTTTCTAACATACTAGATAGATAATAACCTTATTCTTTCATAGTGTATTACTACTATAAAATAATCAGATTGCTAACAGTATCTAAATCATAAATTTTTTAAACAATAAACGTGAAAAGAACAGAATTATCATGAAAAGAATCATTAAGTGTGACCTTAAACTTCCTGTACGTGGAAATATTCACAAATTATTGTCTACTAACTTACGTAATTATTATAATTTATTTTAAAATAATCTGATAAACATACTTATGACAATCATCCCATGAACTGAAGTTTCATAGCAGCACCAACAGCAGCAGCAGAAGAAAGAAGAAGAAGAAGAAGAAGAAGAAGAAGAAGAAGGAGGAGGAGAAGGAGGAGGAGAAAGGGGGCTGAAGTTATTTAAAAAGTGAGTACAAGTTAAAACTTTTTAAAAAAATGTGTATAGGTTAAATGGGGGCGACCAAATAGGGCACCCCGTACAATTTTTACCTATATATGTGAAAAGTTGAAGAGTATAAATATATATAATTGACGTCTATTCTTGACCCATTGAAACTCAATTTTACATTCACATGTAACAAAAGCACTTTAGATAGCTTGTTTGTGCGTCAGCTGCAACTCCATTTTTTCCGAAGAAAAATGATTATTTTACTCTGCACATGATTAGTCTTAAGTAGGTGAACTACGCGCTCAAGTAAATTTCACTTTTGTTAATTGTAGTTTCACTAAATTTTAGCAGATCGCTTATTTTTTTGGATTATTATAAATCTTTTTTCTTTTTTCTAGGTTACTAAGTTATGACAACAACATACCCAGTATTATCTCACACCGTAGGTTACTGAGCTACGCTTACTAAAAATAGTTACTTACGAATATTTCTCTCTTTGTTCCATTTTATATAAAACTCTTTTCTTTTTTGTATGCTAAAAAAAGAATGACATCTTTATATATTTTAAAACTTTTTAACTTTAAACTTTTATTTTTTTCTTAGCCGTATGTTTCCCTGGTCAGACACATGGCTTGTTTAAGACTATAAGGGTTAAGCTTACTTTTGTTATGTGCCAAAAGCCTCCCTTTCTTTCTTTTCTTAAAGTTCTTGTACCGTCAAACACCACCAAATAATATGAAATGTATTAAAGCTTCTCTGTTTCCCATTGCATCCATTACTCAGAAAAGACAAATGAAAATGAATTATGAAAATGTCAAAAATGACTGTTGAATTCTTTTATATATATATATGAGCACTTTAATAAGCTTTAACATATTCAATACACCACTAGTTTCCAGTATCCATCATCTTCATCTTGTTTAGCTTCCAAGTATGAAGAAAGCAGAGCTGGTTTTTGTTCCTGCTCCAGGCATAGGTCACCTTGTTCCCACATGCAAGTTTGCAGTGAACTTGCTCAATCTTGATGAACAACTATGTATAACCATGATCATCATTAGGCCTCAGGCGCCATTTGATGTTGGCATAGATGCATACATTCAAAGATTCTCCTCAAATACTGCTGTTGATCATCGGATCAGATTCATCAAACTTCCTCAAGTTGCACTACCACCCTTAGAAGAGTTTACAAAGTCTATGGAGAATTTCTTCTCTCTTCTCATATCAAGCTATAAACCCCTCGTCAAAGATGCTATTATCAACAACAAACACTCCAACACGAAAATAGTTGGGTTAGTCATCGATATGTTCTGCAGTTCAATGGTTGATGTAGCAAATGAACTTGGGATTCCTCCCTATATTTTCTTCACTTCTGGTGCAGGTTTTCTTGGTTTTGTGCTTTACCTCTCTCTTTGGCATAGCCAAAATGGAAGGGAATTTAGCCTCACAGATACTGATTTAGATATGCCATCCTATGCCAACTTAGTACCCTCAAATGTCTTACCAACGTTTGCATTCTATAAGGAAGGTTACACAGCATTCCTCAACCTTGGTGCCAGGTTCAAAGAAACCAAAGGAATTCTTATCAACACATTTGCTGAACTTGAACCTCATGCTGTGAATTCATTAGCATCCCACCCTGAACTACCTCCAGTATACACAATAGGACCTCATCTTGACCTTGCAGGGAAAAAGGGTAGGGAGGACAATAAGGAAGAAATCATGAAATGGCTAGAAGATCAGCCACCATCATCTGTGCTATTTCTGTGCTTTGGTAGCATGGGAACTTTAGAGGTTCTACAGCTACAAGAGTTGGCAAATGCCCTTGAACAAAGCGAGGTGAGGTTCTTGTGGTCAATAAAAATGCCCATTGGTTCTGAATATGGCAAGTTTGATGAGCTATTGCCAGAAGGATTCTTGATTAGGACTAAAGACAGGGGAATGGTGTGTGGTTGGGCACCACAAGTGCATGTTTTGGCTCACAAAGCTACTGCTGGTTTTGTATCTCATTGTGGATGGAACTCGACACTGGAGAGTTTATGGCATGGAGTTCCTATGGCGACATGGCCTCTACATGGTGAGCAGCAGATTAATGCGTTTCAGATGGTGAAGGATCTTGAGCTGGCAGTGGAGCTGAGAATGGATTACAGGATGGGGAAGATCAGTGATGGAGGAATATTGAGAGCAGAGGAGATTGAGAATGCTATAAGATGCATAATGGATAGTGAAAATCCAGTGAGGAAAAGAGTGAAAGAAATGAGGGACAAAAGCAGGGAGGTCTTGATGGAAGGTGGTTCTTCTTTTGTTTCTTTAAGACATTTCCTCAAGACCATTCTTGATGGCTAGCAATGAAAATTCATGTTGTTTGAACTAGTCTCTTACCTAGTCTATGTTTAGGGAGAAAACAACCAAGTTGCAAACATCCTGACCAGCACAGATGTACCATTATCCGAGATCTCTTGTACTACAATTCCCTGCTTTACATATGAATGTTTTTGTCAAAGATTACTTAGGGATCACGTATCTTCGGGAATTTTATGCATTTACTAAACCTTAATATGTTTAAGTTATCCTTTCGGGAGAAACACCGGTGGTTTGGTGCACCTGGCACGAGTATGTATCATAACAGGTCTTAACAGACACCTCCCCTCTTGTCTCTGCACAATGTTGATTTGGGTTTTCATTTGTTTGTCTCCCATCAAACTATACTTCCCACCAAAATTTCTGTTAATTCTACTCCTTTTGCTAGATAGTTTCTGTAATTTATTAATTATACTTACGCTGCAGAGAACAAAAGTAACTACTTCACTAACATATGGTACACTACTCATATTTTCCGTTTAAATAAAAGTTGTCACATCAACACCAGGTTTCTCAAAAATATATTACTATTGAAGCAAGATTAATTCCAACAGAACAGTAAAACACATGTATGCAATCGACTGTGCACACCAAATTTGAACAACTATAAAACAAAATGAACTAAAAAATGCATTATAATCTAGAATCAGCTCAGATACACAACCTCCGTGCAAGCACTGCAGCAACGACAATCTTCTGCAGCAGCTATCTACAAAATTCCATACCAACCTACAACAAGAATCAAAGAAACAGATGTTCTGCTGTTAGGCACAAGTGTTACTCTGTAGACGATGATGAATTCTTTTTATCCTCAATATGTTGTTCTTCATTGTCAAAATACTCTTCTTCCTCCTCTTCGACATAGTAGTACTCATCATCTTCTTCTTCATCAGTATCAATCGTATTTCCATTTTCCAGCAAATCCCTTGATTTCTGGCCTCTTGACCGTTCTTGAATTCGATCCCTGATGGCTGTTCCCTAGTAGCCATAATTTAAAATAAGAATCATCGAAGAAAGGCATATTCATGAATAGATACAACAATTCGTTGATTTTGCTCACCATTTTATGGCAACTCTCTTCGAACATCTGAAGAAATCCAGCAACCCAACGATCAGCATTTTCAATCCACTCATTGTGATGCATACCAGCTGTTTTTGCAACAGTTTGAATCTAAAATACAAGGGCACATGCACAATCATATCCATCTGAACATAATAGATCAACCAAAGAACAAGAGAAGAAGCAGCATATTCTTACTCAAGATGGATTCGATACTGAACATAATAGATCAATCAAAGTTATTGACATAGAGAAAATTTTCAGTTTAAATCACATGGTTATTGACAGTTTATGATTCCTGTCCTCCTGGTGTTGAGTTATACACCTTTAGCCTCAACTAACAGAAATGCACATTGTAGTCCCTCCACTTGCGAAGATGGCAATTTGCTAATCCACATAACTACCCATGTATTAAGTCTGTACTTTTACTCCATATTTGGTGTAATATATGTAGTCCCAATTTAACATATTTCCTCTAAAGTACACATTTCAACTGATCGAGAGTTAAATATGCTTGGATGGGATATTACAAGGACTAAAAACCAAATTTAGCGAATATTGGGGGCCCAAAGTGAAATCATCCCTTGCATAAAAGAAGAAAAGTTGCAATCAAGTAAAGAAAAAACTATAAGCAAAAGAACAATTAAGCTATTTGTGTAGTAGTATCATCCAATTGATAAGTTGTTTGATTTCAAATTTTAGTTAGATATGAATTGAATTCTATCTTAACTCTTGCCATCAATCATAAAAATGCCAGATATTACTCACATATAACCAAAGCATCATATAAATGCACACAAAAGATTGCCTTCGCATCTGACTGTACCTTTTCTCCCACTTTCTCTTGATGTTCTTTGACTTTCTCCTGTAACTTCATTAGTCTCATGTTGACCCTCAATCGCTTTTCCTAAATAAATGAAACAATATCTCATGAAAAGGCCATATCACATACCATAGGAACACCATGTGACGCAACCAAAAGGATGAAAATAAGTAAAGCAGAACATTGTATTTGAGTAAAGATCATGCCTTGACATAGCTAACACCAAGTTCCTTCCTTGAATATCCACGATCCAAATTTCGCATCACATACTTGTTATAGTCTTTAATTATTCTCATTATAACGTCTGAAGTTGAAATTCCATCAGTTCGTTTCGTTTCTTTAAATCTTCCAACAGCTTTGACCTACAAAGGAGAGAGTTAAATATTGGATGTTCAAAATCAATCAAGCAATAAATGAGCTATGAGCCTATGAGGCATGATTTCCAGAATCTATAAATAATTACTTACAAATTCATAGACATCTTTTCCCGCTCCACTAGCATCGGCATAACTATCAATTGTTTAAGCAAAAAAACAATAAGAAGAAGATGATGAAAAACCCCATATTAGATTCTTTTGAATTAACTTGTCAAAAGATTCCCCCAAGTACACAATAAGCTATAATCAAACACAGTTACATAATACACGTAATACAACTCATATAATCTCTACATGAATCCTTTTTACAGGTAAATCCACTATTTTTTCATTTTAAAGCTCCTTAGTATACTCGAGATCGTATGTTTTCTAGGTGTGACTCGTGACAATATTCACTTTCTCAAGTAAGAGGCTTATCATTCATAGTCCATTGCTTTCTCAAATTATATTTCCCCCAAACTTTTCGGGCATATACTTATGAAATGAGAGTGTGTGTGTGTGTGTGTGTGTGGGTGGGGGGGGGG
>NW_017672415.1:67996-101647 GCF_001879085.1 Nicotiana attenuata | reverse complement strand
AGGGGTATGAATCCAATTGATCATCTTCACAAAATCACATACACTAGTTCATGGAGATATTGATTACTCATTCTTCCACCGAAGGAAATCCCATTTATCCTAAAGCAACTGTGAAGCTAAGAAATCTTACGGAAGGGCATCATGAGCAACATAGTCAATATGATGCTTGTCAAGGAACTCTTGACTTATAACCCATGGGGCATCAGGAATGACTTCGTCCACCCACCTAGCAAACGTAAAAGGTTACTCAAATAGTTTACTACCAAAAATAATAAAAGAAAAGTAATGGCAACAGAACTAAAAGGATTATGAAGAAATGGAGAGCCTTCCCAAGTAATAACATTAACCAATATATGCACAATGAGAATCAAGCAGCCTTACTTGTGTACTAGCTTTGAGTATTATAACAAATTTCCCACCCAGAGATCCGAGTTCGGTACCTGGGTGGTTCCCCAAAAAGAAAAACAAGCAGCATCGGCACATTTGAAACTGGAAAAAAGCACATATGTAATTACTCCAATTCGTCACAATTGATGCTGCTTAAATGAGGCTGAATCACATGAAAGACCAACATGCATCATTGGCTGTTCGAATGTTCCAGTATCAAAGAGACAATTTACACCATGTAGAGGTCAAAAGGAGAAAAGGCAAATCCAGATAATAAATGTTCCTTGGAAGAGTAATGACTTTGCAAAGATGCCAACTTATCCCATTCAGAAAATAAACATTCTTTATAAAATTTCATGAAGCTTATGTCAGAACTAGATATGATGTCAAAATTAACTATACTCGATCAATCAACTATGCTTTGAATCCAAATTAATTTGATCAGCTGTATGAATACTGTATAACCATACTCGCAGTCGAAATAATTGAAACAAAAGAAGAACATACTTGCAATGGCGGAGGGACTCATAACGCTCTTCCTCTGTCATAACAGTTCTACCCTTGTATTTGTGCGTCATCTCATCCGAGCAACATCCAACAAGCAAGTATGTGTTGGGAAACCTGTGACCATCCCAAATAACTGTTAAGAGAAGAAAATTGTGCCATTATACCCAACTTATTCGGCAGTTCGCCAATGGAACACAGTCTACATACATATACGTGAAATCAACCACAAATTGAGAAAGCAGCAGCAGAATGAAGAAGGAGCATACAGATGCTAACTGAACAAAAAAAGATCAAAGCATTATAACCAACAGCTAATGTAAGTGACTCCTCCCAAATTACACCATTTGTGCTAACTATGACTGGTCACAAAATCTGTCTACACACATATAGCAAAAAATATAAATCAATCAATAACTACACCTCAATTCCAAACAATTTGGGATCGGCTATATTAGTCCTCTACACCTATTCCACCTCATCAGGCCCATATCATTGAGGAGTCATTATAATTTTGAACGTTTTTACATTGGGCATCCTCTATATCATTGAAGCTGTTCTCTTGTAGAAATGCAAAGTAAGGTTGCACATGTAAGACCCAATGCCTCCAGCCATTCACTCTATCGTTGTCCATATCATTCCAATAATTTCCATGTTTAAAAGATTCATTATGTTATATTGGGCAACAACGTAACCTACATAACTGTCAATTTTATTCCTTTAAAAAATCAAAGTTGACGTAGGTAGAAATGCATAGATAACGTGAAAATACGACTGAAGCAGAAATAGGAGAGCACATACGATTTTTTGGCTTGTTCGAGGGAGCGGGCGTGGCCGAAATGGAAGAGATCGTAGATCCCATCGGCGTAGACACGGACGGGGCGGTCTGACGGTGGGAGATCATTGACGCAATGGTGTTGGTTGTTGTGCTCCGCCGTCGCAACGCCGGTCTCTCCCATTTTCGTAGTATCTCAAATCGAATTTCGCTCCCGTCCGGTATGCCTTCTGTTATAGTTCCCACCTTTTATATGTCCACTTGCATGTAAATTATGCCAAGGTGCGATCTACGGAGCCAAAGCGACTACCCAAGTTCGTACCTAGTACCTAATCTCCAATAATTATTTTCACAAAAAAAAAAAATACTTTTGCTTTCATATGGTGTTTACATGGAATTAATCAATTTAATCTTAAAAATCATAAATTAATATAAGAATATATATTATTTAATTATTAATGATATAAGAGTTTAAATAATTTTGTGTAGACACCATGTATTCTATCTTCGATTCCCGACTTATTTTTCAATTACAAGTTGCAAGAATTTGAAAGAATAAGAGTAAAAGTTTTTTTTGGGGGTTAAATACTACCGTGTAGGATAGGCGTTGTATTAAGCAAAAGAGAACAGAGAGGGGTCTGGCTAGACCTTACCTCAAAATACAACACAAGAATGGAAAACCAATTCAGTCTTCAAAAGAATGGAGTAGGTAGATTATATGAGATCCTACTCCATCCCTACCACTTCTTTAACTTACAAAGAAATTGGCCTTATCATATCTAGTCCAATTGTGCCAAGAACTCCGCAACTTGATTAGCTTCCCTGAAACAGTGAGTTATGGTTGTGTTGGCAAGGTTCATGTTATGTGCAATGTCTTCAATCTCTCCTTTAAGCTTGTAGTTGTTGGCGTGCTTCTCTTGAATTATTTTAGTAACTATCTATGAGTCTAGTTCCAAAACCAAATTGGTATAGCTTTTTTAATACACCGTTGGACTCCAAATCTAGCTGCTAATGCCTCACTCAAGTTGTTACTACTACATTTAGATGCGATAGAAAATGCCATGATAAGATCGCCATTATCATTCCTGACAACTCCTCCTAGACCAGCCTTACCGTTCTCTAGAAAATAGCTTCCATCTGTGCTTAACTTGACCCAGCCAAGTTTAATCTTTTCCAGAATACTTGAGTCTAGATAGGGATAGTCCATCTGTGCTTAACTTGACCCAGCCAAGTTTAATCTTTTCCAGAATACTTGAGTCTAGATAGGGATAGGTCGTAGTTTGTGTACTACTTCATAGATGTGTAGCCAAGAGTCATTCCAGTTGCATGTAGGGAAGTTAAAATTTATCGCAGCTTAAATAGTCCGTTCTATTTGCTGCTTCATTTTGTACAACTTGAAATTATTTCGACTTGCAAGCACAATAAGCTTTCCAAATTTTCCAACACATTATTATAAGAGTAGTATGTAAAAGAGTTTTGTGCACAATATTACTGGTATTTTCACTCCACCAATTATGCAAAACCCCTCTAATATGCATATTTATGTGTCTTATTCCTAGGAGACCTCTGTAATACTTTTAAATATACTCTGCTGTTTGGCTTTCCACAAAGACATACTGAATAAATTCATATTGTGGTATGTTACAACAATTACATCTGAAAGGCATATGGTTCCCAAATCTAATAACAACACCATCAAAGGGGAGTTTTCCAAGAATAAGTCTCCAAGACAAACAGAAGATTTTTAAAGAAAGAATAGAATGCCAAAGCTTTCTAGTGAAACTATTTCTCCGAGCAGGGGCTCTTATAAAATTCCAAGCTGTTTTGTTGGAAAATACGGCATCGCCATTAGGAGTCCAAATTGCATAATTAAATTGATTTCCAATCTCCATTGTGCTAATATGCTGCAGTCGGCACTTACACTTGGTTTAGTTTGGTGTAATCCCAGGTTCCATTTGACATGTACTCCCTAACCTTGGTCTTTCCAGATTTGAGAAAGATTGGGCAAAGCCCCTTTACCTGTCCAATTATCCCACCAGAAGCTGCAATCTCCATTATGGATTCTCCAAAGCATAACTAACTCTAGTCTTATTCCTGATATGAAGCATGTGTCTCCGTATGAGATATGTTAGACGCACTCTTTCTGTGACATCTACTACAGCACTTGGCTTTAAGGAATCGTGACCATAGCAAGGGAATAGTCCTAAACCTCCACAACCTTTTCATGGCCAAGGCGTCGCTGATTTCTATCATACTTCTAATCTCAATACCACCTTCTTTCTTGGGGTAACAAAGCTTTTTCCAAGACCTCAACTGAAAGTTCTTTTTGTCCCCATAGGAGCCCCAGAAAAATTTCGCAAAATATTTTTTAGTTAAAGTAAGAGTCCCTTTAGGAGGGTCATAGCAGACATATATAGATGGGCATGGACTGTAGGACATGTTTGATAAGAATCGTTCTACCTCCTACAGAAAGCATTTTACCTTGCCATTCACTTAATCTTTTAACAAACTTGTCAACCATACTATCAACGTATTAAATCTTTTTTCTTCCTATATAGATAGGGCATCCCAAGTAGATAAAAGGGAAATTCTTATCCATAAAATCATTGACACTTCTCATTCTATTGATCCTAGATGGTGACACCTTTTGATTAGTGTCACGATCAAAAATTCATTAAAGGTCGTGATGGCGCCTAACACCGTTGTCAGGCAAGCCAGTGATAAATACTCATTTTAGTATTCTTGAAATCATGATTTTTCCTTCAATCAAATAATAAGAAATAAAGTTTACGGAGTAGATGATAATATTTTCTCAACTACACTACTGAATAACTCATAAGTGCCCTCAAAACCCGGTGTCACAAGTGCATGAGCATCAACTAGGAAGATAAAAAAAATACAGCATATGTCCGGATTACAAATTAGACAGGAAAAATATAAATAACTCTGAAGGAGACTCTGCTGGTTGCGGGTCGCAATATGGAATGCAGCTCACCTAAGTCCTCGCTTTAATCACGCCTCCGCTCTCACAAGGCCACTAGAAATATATGTGAACCTACACAAAAATGTGCAACAATTTTAGTACGAGTACGTAAATCAACGCGTACCCAGTAAGTGTCATGTCTAACCTCGAAGAAGTAGTGATGGGGGGTCGACTCTGACACTTACAATGGGCTAACAATAAAATGCCGATATTATATTTAAGCATGGAATACATAACATAGCTGTAAATTGAACAACTGAAAATAATCAACAATTCTATTACCATTTTTAATTTTTTTTCATCATTTAATAATTTATATCTTAAGACAATAAAGCAAATGTCAATTATTATTAGTTCCAAAGAGTTATCATGTGCAAGTCATGCCGAGGTCGTACGGCCCGATCCAACATATAAATATAAAATGTGCACTACCGAGGGTCGAACGACACGAACTAACATATAAATATAAATTGTGCACTGTCGAGGGTCAAACAGCACGAACCATAGATGCATCTATTAACCTACCGAGGCGAACAACTCGCTCCCATGAGAGTAGTGGAAATTTACCCTGCTTGCGGAATATATTTGCGACGCGGTTGCACATAGATTTCTTAAGTTATTATAATATCCTTCAATTCCTTTTTCAAAAATACGAAATTCAAATGAAAACTTTCAAGTCTCGAAATCCTAAATTTCAACTCTTTTCAAGGCATTTAATAAGCATACTCAGTTTCAATTCTTTTCAAGGCAAATAATAAACATAGTTAAATAATGGCATCAACAAGGCATGGTGTAAACCTATAACTACCGGGACATACGCATAACTAGTAGCTACATACGGACTCTCGTCACCTCGTGTGTACGTAAGCCCCCGCAAAATAAGAGCACACATGAATTCAATTCACCTATGGGTTAAATTCCATCTTACAAGGTTAAGAGACTTACCTCGTCCTAAAGCCCACTTTCTGATCACAATTTCACTCTAAAGCCCCAACTTGGTGCCATTCAATCCGAAACTAGTCAAACAACGTGCAAATTAATAAAAAATATACTCCAAGGCTTGAAATTTAACAATTTATAAAAATTCCCAACTTCGCTCGAAAGGTTGGTAGTGGGACCCACGTATCGGAACTCGACGAAACTCACAAAATCCAACAACCCATTCCGATACGAGTTCAACCATACCAATTTTATCAAATTCCGATAACAATTGACCTCCAAATCTTAAATTTTCGTTCTTGAAAAGTTTTGCAAAAATCTTGATTTCTTCCATTTAAATCCGAAATAAATGATGAATATAACCATAGAATCATGAAGTATAATTACTATCAGATATAGAACACCTACCCCAATCTATATGGTAAAAATCGCCTAAAAAATCGCTTCAGTTTGAGCTCCATAGCTCCAAATATGTTAAAAATGGCCGAAACCTCGAAATATAGCTTATGCCCAGGTATTTACTCTTCGCGATCGCGAAGCACAACTTTTTTCAGCCTAAACTTTGCCATTCGCGATCGCGAAGAACAAGTGCCCAACTCTTCCGACAGCCTCTAGTATAATGGTCATAACTTTTGTACAAAACTCCAAATTGCAAATCGTTTAACTTTTTGAAAACTAGACTCCAAGGGCTACAACTTTCATGCTTTGCTCATCTCCTAGTTCCTTATAGATTACTATAAGCTACCAAAGTCAGCCCTATGTAACACAAATTTCTTCTTCGCGATTTCCAAACTCTTCCCGGATAAGCTATAGTGTTTCACTCATAACGTTTTTTACACAAGTTCAAATGCCAAATGGTTTAATTTTCTGAAAACTAGACACAAAGGTCTACAACTTTTATTTTTGGATTATCTCCAAATTCCTTATAGATTGCAAGATACAAGCTTCCAAAGTCGGGTTAGTGCAGCAGAAACTTTCATTTATGCGATAAGATCTTCCGTGATCGCGAATCACTGGCCAATTTCTCCCATTTTACTCATCGCGATCGCGAGCGATTCCCCGTGATCGCGTAGCACACTGTTGTAGCCAAAAATCAGGTGCTGAAAGTGGCCTAAAAATGGTCCGAAATCACCCGAGCCCCTCGGGACCCCGTCCAAACATACCAACAAGTCTCAAAATATATCACGGACTTAGTTGAGGCCTCAAATCACATCAAACAATGCTAAAAATCGAATCACACCCCAATTCGAGTATAATGAAACTAAGAAATTCCAATTTCTACATTCGATGCCAAAACCTATCAAATCAATTCCGATTGACCTCAAATTTTGCACAAGTCATAATTGACATTACGGACCTACTCTCACTTCCGGAATCAGAATCTGACCCCGATATCAAAAAGTCTACTCCCGGTCAAACTTCTCCAAAACCTTCAAATTTCTAACTTTCACCAAATGACCCCGAAATGACCTACGGACCTCCAAATCCACATCCGGACGCGCTCCCAATACAAGAATCATCATACTGAGCTATTCCTAGACTCGGAATCCCAAACGGACATCAATAACATTGAAATGCACTTCAACCCAAATTTATGAAATTCTTCCAAAATGCCACTTTCCACAATAGGCGCCGAAACGCTCCCGGGTCATTCAAAACCTGATCCGGACATACGCCCAAGTCCAAAATCATCATACGAACCTGTTGGAACCTTCAAATCCCGATTCCGAGGTCATTTACTCAAAAGTCAAACCTTAGTCAATTTTTCCAACTTTAAGCTTCCAAAATTAGAATTTTCCATCCAAATCAACTCTGAACTTCCCGGAATTCAATTCCGACCACACGTACAAATCATAATACATGAAGTGAAGCTACTCAAGGTATCAAACTACCGAACGACGTGCTAAATCTCAAAACGACCGGTCGGGTCGTTACATTCTCTCCCACTTAAACATACGTTCATCCTCGAACGTGCTATGAACTGCTCTAGAGTTGTCCAAAATCACTGCTTAACACCTCGTGCACCTACCCGTGCTACCACAACCCAGTTGGACACATTAGCTCGAGTCAATCTGAAGATTCTCCCTTTTATTTAGTCAAATAAGCCTTAGAGCCAAATTCCAACATCCGGAACTCTCCACCGGGCCTGCTTTCAACATACGAACACCGTATTAGTCACTACACACTGTACCAAAACATGATTGCATACCTTTTCTGAATTCACACCATGCACTGCATATTTCACATGACCATAATAACATCCTCTGATAACAATAGCCGAAATTCCACGAATCCGATGCCCACAACAAACCGCATGACACATATAAGTCATGTTCCAACTCTTGGAATGCCGCCACAATGGAAGAGATGTGAAGAAATTCATAACCGACTGCCGAGTCAACAAATCATTGAGTCTCTCTTCCTGACAAGAACCATTACCTCATTATGAACCAAATAACGATATTTGCTCTCTAATATGTTTCATATAAATCTGATCGCACTGATCCTAGGTCCAATAATCTCGTCTCACCCAGTATAAACTGCTTAGGCAATAAGCCACCTCAGACACTGCCAAAATAAATCTCATATGATGCCACAATGTGCCAACAAGATACAAACTCGAATGTGACACATAAGGAAAGCGAAATCTGGAAGAAATACTCCACCCACATAACTACTTAAACCACCGAAAGGATGGTATGAACCTTTCTTAGAAAGTGAGAACAAAACACACAAGAATAGATATAGGGAATTGTACTCAACATCACACTGTTGCGGCGTGCAACCCGATCCACACATGATACCGTTGCGGCGTGCAACCCAATCCAACAATGATACCCGTGGCGGCGTGCCACCCGATCCAAACAATGTACCCGTTGCACATGCCACCCGATCCACACATAATAATCTATAAGGAAATACTTACCGAGCTAAAATGCTCATACATGAAAAATACCCGAATGCCAACCACAAGCACACAAAGTGCATAATACAAATCCTGGGGAGACGGATAGTGCCATACACTATGAAACTCAAGCACAACTAAGGTGCAATAAATGACCTGCATCTCGAGAGCCATCGTGCTCTCGCAACACCACAACTACATGGGATCTTAATACGCGTGCGAATAATCATACCGTCTCACAACCCACATGGAACAATAGATATTACACGGAATAGCTGACGACAAAAATAACATCCAAGGTCGAAGACTCCTCCGTAAAAATGCTAGGATGAAATGAACACATCCGGCCTGATATAGAGTCCACATTCACATTTAGGTCCATCCACGGACCTCAAGCCGATTCTGATCGTACCGCACTGAGATAATAATCTTTCAAGGATCCACAATAACCTTTTTCCATGAAACATAAGAACAGTCGTCAAATCCGGAACAAACTCACACGGTCCACAACCCAAGGAATAGAATGCCTCTTAGGCATAAACTCTCGCATTTGCGATATTACCATAACCTCCATACTTGGGTTCAATCTTTAACAATCAAGTGACTAACATGTCACATTTATACGAATCTCCCTGTGGGATACGCTCCCACGACCTTCCGCACCAAGTAACAAGTCTGCACATCCATACCACCAACCATACTAATGTTGTAAAGCGAATCAAGTATCCGCAAATCAGTACACAAAGCCTCTTACACATGACACCGACCTCATGTGATGCTAAAGACAATATCAGCTTACTCTAAACATCTGAATCCTTTCCTGCTCATCTGAGCTCGTGACATTCTTGTCAACACCAAATTGCAACCTCGATCCTCAACTTTCAAATCTCATGTCGCTCACCGCAGCTAATTCACCAATGCGTGAGAGCACAAGAATGCCATCATAACTCCTGAACCACTAATAGGATACACACTTCATCATATAGATACCTTTCACTTAACTCATTTCAAGAGAACCGTTGCAACACGCGATTGAATTCCCATAACCGCAGAAAATACAATCCTCAAGTAGGGATTTAAGCCACCATAACTCTTCCGGGGTCCGTCTATACTTATCAGACAATTATAATTGAATACCTCTAAATAAATCAAATTACAGCGGTCTCCAAGCCTCGCAGGTACCGCCACCAATCACTTGCATAACTTAACACGCTGAAGGAACTGATCATTGCCACCACCATGCCGATTCAACCATTGCTAACTGAACCAACTTCTTCTAATTTACTCTGGACTTTCCTTAGAAATAACAATGGCTCCATTCAAAATATAATGAACTCAATCCGCACTTATCTTGAGTGATCCCATTTCACGTGACCACATTGTCTTAAAACCCACGAATCATCTCATACCCTCCTTGTGCGCACATTCGCATTTTCAACTGGTACACCCATTTTGATAATTCCTCTATGAATCCGAAGTTATTTTCTCCCATTCCTCCAATGCTACACCGCAGACCGAAGATAACAAAAACACTCCAAGACCTTTTCATAATCCGTTGCAAAAGCTCGATATTTAACCATACCACGGACTCGAAATCTTTAGGCACCGAACTTTAATTTTTTGGAATCCACTAGGACCGTTGTTGAGAGTCACCCACTCCGACTCAGTCCCGAATATAATCAACTCCAAAACTCTGCTAGCACATGAATAATCTCTCAAAGAAGCACCCGACTGAATCACATTCCTTGTACATCACATCTACACGAAGCATAAACTCTGAGTCTTCCCAAAGCCTCAACATGAATCGATAAAGCCAAATATAGCACACATTCCCCAAATCTTTTGCTCAAATTACCACTGATGTTTTCTTTCCTTACTCGTAATAACCCACCAATATGCCGGTAACCAAAAACCACACAAGTAGACGGCCACGTGATCAAATCATAGACGGTGGGGCTCTCCCACTTAGCTTGAAGCTACAATTATGTAACCCCGGAACCCACCAAGATTCCTTTTTCCTTATTGACATGATCTCGCACAATCGACACGCCAATTTCTCAAAATCTTCCTGTTCGTCAACACCACGAAACCGCTAACCTTCTCACAGGAGATAACCCACCTGTGGGAGTTCCACGCTGACATCTTCCAATGATGCTGCACTGGGTACAATTACTACAAAATCAGTAAACCCTCCTGAGCACATGCTCATTCACCAGCTGTACAAGTCCATTCACTCCTCATTGACGTCAACTAAAGGTGCGACAACACATTCTAATCCGAAGCATGTTGCATCCATCTTCATATCAAGCAACTCCTTTCTGTCGTATCCAATCTTCCCTAGTATAGTGACCAATATTCCAAATTAAGTCCGTAGACCCAGTCACTATCCACCATGAATCCCCGATCACTCTAAACTTTCCTTAAGGCGTGTAGCTATCCTACCACAGAACCCATATGCTACTCTACCGCTCTCCCACTTTGGTCGAACCCCCTCCTTTAAGCAACTACTCGACTTCCGTTTCTCACACTTGGCCTTCTAGAAATTTAATCACCACAAAACACCACTCACATGTCCTTCCTCATCCTTCGCTGCCCAGTTGTTGCCTTGAACCAAAATCCGTCTTTGTAGCACTTGAACCAATAGATCACCACCAGCTCTAAACCTCCCCGAAGATCATCTTCCTTGAGCCCTCAACACCCGAAACACCGACTAAATCCTGAACCACCGCGATCTCTGACAGTTGCTTCACCGGCACTATTTCACAATAGTCGGCCCCAAAGGCAAATTGAAGAAGACCATAACACTGGCGAACTTAACACATTCAAACAAGGATGACGACACCACATCACAGATGAAAATTTCACCATGCTCAAAAATACCAAGTCTCGTTACTCCATCAACCCTAACCTGAACATTCATAGTCCGATTGTCTTTCCCCTGTTGGAAATAAAACACTGAATATCTGAATCATGCACTGAGAAAAACCTCCTTTCAAGTCATTCACTGCTCCGGCACATAGACAAGCATCTCGCCATTACATCAATATTGTGCGATAATAACTCATGAACATTATAGCAACCTGTGTATAGCCTCAAAACTATCAGAAATACAGCTACTGAGCTGAAACGATAGAACAACCTTCCGCAAGGCGACGACAATAGCCTAATCAATTACGCAGGGAGAAACATCCTGCATCATATCCGTAGTACCATTAAAATTCCTCGACTCCCAACTTATAACAAGTGCTTCACGTTGTATAAGATTGAATAGGAAGGAAATGAAGGCATAAGCCTCAAAGAAATCAAATCGCACGATGAGGAAATCAAGAAGGGAAGTGCTCCTAACAGCCCTGTAGCCTATCGAAGATAAGTACAGACGTCTCTGTACCGATCCGCAAGACTCTGCTAGGCTTGCTCATGACTCGTGAGACCTAAGTGAACCTAGTTCTATGATACCATGTTGTCACAACCCAAAATCCATTAAGGGTCGTGATGGCGCCTAACATCGCTGTCAGGCAATCCAACGATAAATAATTAACTTCATTACTCATTTTAGTATTCTTGAAATCATGATTTTTCCTTCGATCAAATAATAAGAAATAAAGTTTATGGAGTAAATGATAATATTTTCCCAACTACACTACTGAACAACTCATAAGTGCCCCTAAAACCCGGTGTCACAAGTGCATGGGCATCAACTAGGAAGATAAATAAAATACAACATCTTTCCGGAATACAAATTAGACAGGAAAAATATAAATAACTCTGAAGGAGACTCTGCTGGCTGCGGGTCGCAATATGGAATGCAGTTCACCTAAGTCCCCGCTTTAATCACGCCTCTGCTCTCTCAAAATGCCACTAGACATATACATGAACCTGCACAAAAATGTGCAGCAAGTGTAGTATGAGTACGTAAATCAACGCGTACCCACTAAGTATCCAGTCTAAGCTCGAATAATTAGTGACGAGGGGTCGACTTCGACACTTACTATAGGCTAACAATAAAATGCCGATATTATATTTAAGCATGGAATACATAACATAGCTGAAAATTCAACAACCGGAAATAATCAACAATCCTTTTACTAATAGAAATTTCCAATTCTTTTTCATCATTTAACAATTTATATCTTAAGCCAATAAATCAAATGTCAATTATTATTAGTTCCAAAGAGTTATCATGCGCAAGTCATGCCGAGGTCGTACGGCCCGATCCAATATATAAATATAAATTGTGCACTACCGAGGGTCGAACGGCATGAACCAACATATAAATATAAACTGTGCACTGCCGAGGGTCGAACGACATGAACCATAGATGCATCTATTAATCTGCCGAGGCGAACGACCCGCTCCCATGAGAGTAGTGAAAATTTATCCTGCTCGCGGAATATATTTGCGACGCTGTTGCACATAGATTTCATAAGTTATTATAATCCTTCAATTCCTTTTTCAAAAATACGAAATTCAAATGAAAACTTTCAAGCCTCGGAATCCTCAATTTCAACTCTTTTCAAGGCATTTAATAAGCATACTCGGTCTCATTTCTTTTCAAGGAAAATAATAAACATAATCAAATAACGGCATCAACAAGGCATGGTGTAAACCTAAAACTACCCTGACATAGCATAACTAGTAGCAACATACAGACTCTCGTCACCTCGTGCGTACGTAGCCCACGCAAAATAAGAGCACACGTGAATTCAATTCACCTATGGGGTAAATTCCCTCTTACAAGCTTAGAAAAGAGACTTACCTCGTCTTAAATCCCACTTTTCCGTCACAATTTCGCTCTACACCCCAACTTGGTGCCGTTCAATCCGAAACTAGTCAAACAACGTGCAAATTAATGAAAACTATACTCCAATGCTTGAAATTTAATAATTTATAAAAATTCTCAACTCTGCTCGAAAAGTTGGCAGTGGGGCCCATGTCTCGGAACCCATCGAAACTCACAAAATTCGAGAATCCATTCCGATACGAGCTCAACCATACCAATTTTATCAAATTCCGATAACAGCTTGACCTTCAAATCTTAAATTTTCATTCTTGAAAAGTTTTGCAAAAATCTTGATTTCTTCCATTTAAATCCGAAATAAATGATGAATATAACCAGAGAATCATGAAGTATAATTACTTTCGGATATAGAACACTTACCCCAATCCATATGGTGAAAATCGCCTCAAAAATCGTTTTAATCCGAGTTCCATAGCTCCAAATATGTTAAAAATGGCCAAAACCTCGAAGTATAGCTTCTGCCCAGGTATTTACACTTCGCGATCGCGAAGCACAACTTTTCTCAGCACAAAATTTGCCCTTCGCGATCGCGAAGAACAAGTGCCCAACTTTTCCAGACAACCTCTAGTATAATGGTCATAACTTTTGTACAAAACTCCAAATAAATGGTTTAACTTTTTGAAAACTAGACACCAAGGGCTACAACTTTCATGCATTGCTTATCTCCCAGTTTCTTATAGATTACGAGATATAAGCTGCCAAAATCAGCCCTTGCAACAGAAATTTCTTCTTCGTGCTTTCCAAACTCTTTCTGGATAGGCTATAGTGTACCACTCATAACTTTTTGTACACAATTCCAAATGTCAAATGGTTGATTTTGTGAAACCTAGACACAAAGGGCTACAACTTTTATGTTTGGATCATCTCCAAATTCCTTATAGATTGCGAGATACAAGCATCCAAAGTCGGGTGAGTGCAGCAGAAACTTTCCTCTACGCGATCGCAAAAGATCTTCCGCGATCGCGAATCACTGGCCAATTTCTCCCATTTTACTCATCACGATCGCGTAGCACACTTCTGTAGTCAAAAACCAGCAGCTAAAAATGGCCTAGAAATGGTCCGAAACCACCCTGAAACTCACCCGAGCCCCAGGGACCCCGTCCGAATATACCAACAAGTCTCAAAACATATCACGGACTTAGTCGAGGCCTCAAATCACATCAAACAGTGCTAAAAACACGAATCACACCCCAATTCGAGTCTAATAAACTTAGGTATTCTAATTTCTACATTCGATGGCGAAACCTATCAAATCAATTCCGATTGACCTCAAATTTTGCACACAAGTCATAATTGACATTAAACCTACTCCAACTTCCGAAATCGGAATCCGACCTCGACTTCAAAAATTCCACTCCCGGTCAAACTTCTCAAAAACCTTCAAATTTCTAAGTTTCACAAAATGATCCCGAAATGACATGCGGACCTCCAAATCCACATCCGGACGCGCTCTCAATACCATAATCACCATACGGAGCTATTCCCAGACTCCGAATCCCAAACGGACATCGATAACATTGAAATGCACTTCAACCCAAATTTATGAAATTCTTCCAAAATGCCAACTTTCCATAATAGGCGCCGAAACGCTCCCGGGTCATTCGAACTCGATCCGGACATACGCCAAGTCCAAAATCAACATACAACCTGTTGGAACCTTCAAATCTCGATTCCGAGGTCGTTTACTCAAAAGTAAAACCTTAGTCAATTTTTCCAACTTTAAGCTTCCGAAATTAGAATTCTCCATCCAAATCAACTCTGAACTTCCCGGAATTCAATCCCGACCACACGTACAAGTCATAATACATGAAGTGAAGCTACTCGAGGTCTCAAACTGCCGAACGACGCGTTAGAGCTCAAAACGACCGGTCGGGTCGTTATATTCTCTCCCACTTAAACATACGTTCATCCTCGAACGTGCTATGAACTGCTTTGAAGTTCTCCAAAATCACTACTTAACACCTCGTGCACCTACCCGTACTACCATAACCCAGTTGTGCACATAAGCTCGAGTCAATCTGAAGATTCTCCCTTTTATTTAGTCAAATAACCCTTATAGCCAAATTCCAACATCCGTAACTCTCCACCGGGCCTGCTTTCAACATACGAACACCGTATTAGTCACTACACACTGTACCAAAACATGATTGCATACCTTTTCTGAATTCACACCATGCACTGCATATTTCACATGACCATAATAACATCCTCTGATAACAATAGCCGAAATTCCACGAATCCGATGCCCACAACAAACCGCATGACACATATAAGTCATGTTCCAAATCTTGCAATGCTGCCACGATGGAAGAGATGTGTGGAAATTCATAACCGACTGCCGAGTCAGCAAATCATTGAGTCTCTCTTCCTGACAAGAACCATTACCCCATTATGAACCAAATAACGATATTTGCTCTTTAATATGCTTCACATAAATATGATCGCACTGATTCAAGGTCCAATAATCTTGTCTCACCCAGTATAAACTGCTCAGGCAATAAGCCACCTCATACACTACCAAAAAAATCTCATATGATGCCACAATGTACCAACAAGCTACAAACTCGAATGTGATATGTAAGGAAAGCAAACACTGGAAGAACTACTCCACCCACGTAACTACTTAAACAACCAAAAAGATGTTATGAACCTTCCTCAGAAAGTGAGAAACAAAACACACAAGAATAGATATAGGGAACTGTACTCAACATCATATTATTACGGCGTGCAACCCGATTCACACATGATACTGTTGCGATGCGCTAGAGCTCAAAACGATCGGTCGGGTCGTTACAATCAGTAATGAGAAAACTCTTATCATTATTCGCCTTTCGGCCAGAAGTTTTTTCATATCTATTAATTTGTTTCATGACTAATCTCACTGACTTGTTATTACCACCGGTAAATATCATGCATAATATCATCAGCATAAGCCAAGTGGTTAATTTGGGGTCTCTTTAATTCATTGTAAAAGGGGTGAAGTCTTGACACTATAGAGAATTAAGCATTCTGGATAGTACCTCTGCTCTCAATATGAAGAGAGAAGGAGAGAGGGGGTCTCCTTGTTTCAAACCCTGAGAGGAGGAGAAAAATCCTTTTCTAGAGCCATTTACAATAACAGAGAACCACACTCCTGAAACCAATCCCATAATCAAATCAATCCACTCATGTGAGAGGCCAAATGTTTCTAAAATATCAGCGATAAACTTCCAAGACATCCTATCTTAAGCTTTTTCATGTTTAATTTGATGATCATATTACCTCCTTTGTTCTCCTTTGTCACTCCTTGAACTATCTCCTGGGCTAGCATGACATTTTCAGTTATCAGCCTACCTGTAACAAAATCACTTTGGTTGTCTGAGATTAGTCTAGGAAATAAAGGATTAATCTACTAGACAAGATCTTTGTGATCTTACTAGAAAAATTGGACAACCTGATTGGCCTAATCTCAGAGGAGGTGGAGGGGGATTCAACTTTGAGAATTAACACTAAGCAAGTATGAGAGTAATACTTGGTCAAGTTGGACCCTTTGAAGAATTCCATAACAAATTCAAACACATCTTTTTGATTGTGTTCCAGCACTTTTGGTAGAATTTGTCATTGAAACTATATGGACCAGCAGTGCTATCTGGACTCATTGAAAATGGTATCTTTGACCTCTTCAATGCTTGGAAAAGCAGTAAGATATCTCTTGTCATCTTCAGTAAAAGTTCAATCCAACATTATGTACTAGATTTCTAAATCCTGCCGATATTCCGATAACACTAAACTATAAAACACTGTTTCATAATGTAAGATTGATTTGTCACATCAAATATCTATGCACAAACAATCCATTTGTTTTGACAGTATTAAATTTCATATTGTGTAGTATCTGCATACAAATGTAAAATGTGTTTTAGCAATATAATGTATAAGACTGTTTGAAGGCAAAATCTCTTTTACAGTACGCAACTTGTGCATAATGATCTCTACATTATCACTAATTTTTAAATGGATAACACACTTGATAAATTCAATTGTTATCCATAACACACTTTTGTTTACACTTGTTCTTTGAGATTTTAATTTCAGATCTATCTGAAAACGTCAAACTCTCAATCTGCTCACTTGAACGTTGATGTTGATTCTAGATCCCCCGGCGAAAACAACAATATTGTACCTAGCAACGAGGTGCCCCTGCTAACCCCAACGGGATCCCAGTTGCAGAACCAATTAATGTCAACTCACATGTGGCCATCAACTCCAACCGACCCCGAAAACGGCATTCGCGGAGGAACCCGATCAACGGCTCGAGGTTTGCCTGACAGTGAAGGCGACAGGATCAATCTGCGGGTGATATTCGAAAATGTTACAAGACCAACAGGAGGCGATAGCCTAGCTGCAGAACCAAAGCTGCGCCCCCAGCAAAGTTGATCCCGAATAATCCCGGAAAAACACCCGTAGGAATGAGCAAATCACGGAAAGGATGGGTGAAGCTGAGCCCAAGACCAACCCCGAAACAATAAAGATGCTTGAGGAACAAAATTGAGGCCAACGACAAAAAATTGGAGACCTATAACTCCAGAGTAGATCAAATTCTAGGAGCACCCCCGATAATGAAAGGCCTGACTCCAAGAAATTTGTCCAAAAACTTTTCCCTCCGAGCGCAACACCAAAGCCAATCCCGAAGAAGTTTCGTATGCTCGATATTTTGAAGTGTTGGCCAAAGTGAAGTTTGTTTTGATGATTGACAAAGGAACTCAAGCATGAACCAGGTCCATACACAGTGTACATAGACACGGGCAGATTCGATCATAAGGGATGCACGTGAAGGAGATAAGCTTAAGTTGTTATATCTGATATCTCCTGATCGAAAAGGTTGTATATTTGATAAGGAGAAGGACTCCTTACTCAAAGAGAACTTTATCCAAGATAAGGGGGAAGTTAGAAGTTGATCGCCCCTGATGATTCCAATGCCACCAAGTCAACAGTCGAGGAGATGGAGCAAGTCGTCTTGATCGAACACTTGCCCGATTGGAAGGTATACCTGGGCACAAGGTTAACTCTTGAGCTCAAGAAAAAACTCATTAAGTACCTTATAGCTAACATAGATTGTTTCGCTTGGTCCCATCTTGATATGGCAGGGATCCCGACGGAGATAACGACTCATAAGCTGAGTTTGGATCTGAAGTTCCACCCGGTTAAACAGAAGATGAGACCCCAATCCGAAGTCAAGCATGCATTCATCAAAGACGAGGTATCTAAAATCCTTAAAATAGGTCCCATTCGGGAAGTCATATACCAGGACTGGTTAGCTAACATAGTGGTAGTGCCTAAAAAGGGAAATAAATTTAGAATGTGCGTAGATTATAAAGACTTGAACAAGGCATGCCCTAAGGACTCTTTTCCTTTGCCTAACATCGATCGTATGATCGATGCAACGGCTGAGCACGAGATAATTAGTTTTCTCGACGCTTACTACATGTACAACCATATCCGGATGGAACCGGGCGATCAAGAAAAAAAGTCCTTTATCACTAAGTTCGGCACCTACTGTTACAATGTAATGTTTTTCGGACTAAAAAACGCCCGTGCCACTTATCAACGCCTAGTAAACCGGATGTTCAAAGAATAAATAGGAAAATCAATGGAAGTTTCTATTGACGACATGTTGGTTAAGTCCCCGCGAGCAAAGGACCACTTGAAACATTTGCAGGAAACCTTTGACATATTGAAGAGATACAATATGAAATTGAACCTCGAAAAATGCGCATCCGGAGTCGAATCTAGAAAATTCCTTGGGTTTATGGAGTCCAACTGAGGCATCAAGATCAATCCAGATAAAATCAAAGCTATAGAAGACATTACCATAGTGCACAGTGTCATGGCCGTTCAGAGACTAACCGGGCGCATCGCCGCCTTGGGCCGATTCATATTGAGGTCCTCAGACAAAAGCCATCGTTCCTCTCGCTATTGAAGAAGAAGAATAACTTTTCTTGGACTCCATAGTGCCAACGAGCTTTGTAAGAACTCAAATGGTACCTTTCGAGTCCGCCCCTACTACATACTTCAAAGGCAGATGAGCAGCTATACCTTTACTTGGCAGTATCCGAAGTGGCAGTAAGTGGAGTCCTAGTCTAGGAAGAGGAAGGTACGCAATTTCCTATTTATTATGTAAGTAGAACTCTAGGCGAGTCTAAAACAAGGTACCCTCACCTGGAAAAACTGGCTCTCGCTTTGCTAAGCGCCTCTAGAAAGTTGAAACTGTACGTTCAATGCCACCCCATATGTGTCATAACCTCTTACCCGCTAAAGAACATTATGCACAAACCTGAGCTCTTTTGTCGGTTGGCCAAATGGGCCATAGAAATTAGAGGGTACGATATCAAGTATCAACCTCGAACCGCCATCAAATCATAAATCTTGGAAGACTTCGTAGCCGACTTTACCCCGGCCTTAATACCCGAAGTCTAAAAGGAAATATTATTAACCTCGGGGACTTTCTCGGGAATCTGGACCCTCTTTACGGACAGTGCTTCGAATGCAAAGGGGTCCAGACTCGACATCGTGTTGAAATCGCCTACGGGAAACGTGGTTAAGAAGTCTATTAGAACTATGAAATGAACTAACAATGAGGCTGAATGTGAGGCTATGATTGCATGTCTCGAATTGGCTAAAAGCCTTGAGCCGAGGTGGTCGAAACTAAATGCGATTCCCTCCCTGTGGTAAATCAAGTCAATGGGACGTTCGAAGTAAAAGAGGAACGAATGCGAAGGTATTTAGACAAATTACATGTAACGCTGCATCAATTCAAGGAATGGACCCTACAACACGTATCCCGGGGTTAAATAGCAAGGCCGCTGCTCTGGCTAACTTGGGGCCATCAGTTGACAATGATGAATTATGTTTGGGAACGATCGTACAGTTCGTGAAATCGGTAGTGGAAGAAGGCCATGCCAAAATAAACTTAACGAGTTTAACTTGGGATTGGAGGAACAAATAGATAGATTATTTGAAGACTGGGAAGTTGCCTTCGCATCCTAAGGAATTAAGAGCTCTATGCATGAAGGCGGCCAGGTTCAACCTGTCCGAAGGGACTTTGTTCAGAAGAACATTCGACGGTCCGCTCGCGATATGCTTGGGGCCGGGAGATACCGAATATGTCTTGAGGAAAGTTCATGAAGGCACCTGCAGAAACCATTCGGGGGTGGAATCTTTGGTTCGAAAGATAATTAAGGCCGACTAAAAGATAATCAGGGCTGGCTATTACTGGATTGACATGGAGAAAGACGAATGGACTTTGTACAAAGATGCGACGGTTGTCAAAGGCACGCACCGATGATCCATCAACCCGGGGAGCTACTCCATTCGGTCTTGTCCTTATGGCCGTTCATGAAATGGGAAATACACATCGTCGGTCCCCTACCGTGGGCACCTGGTAAGGCTCAATTCATACAATTTATGACCGATTATTTTCTAAATGGTCGAAGCACAAGCATTCGAGAAAGTTCGGGAAAAAGAAGTCATTGACTTCATTTGGGACCATATAATATGCCGGTTCAGGATACCAGCCGAGATCGTGTGTGATAATAGGAAGCAATTCATCGGCAGCAAGTTAAAAAAGTTTCTCGAAGATCAAAAGGATCTTATCAACGCGCTATCACCCTAGTAGGAACGAACATTCGGAATCAACAAACAAGACCATACTTCAAAACGTAAAGAAGAGATTGATCGGTGCCAAAGGGAAATGGAAGGAAATTCTGCCCAAAGTCTTGTGGGCATACCGTACAACTTTGAAGTCCAGTACTGAGGCCACCCCCATTTTCGTTAGTCTACGGTGCCGAAGCATTGATACTGGTCGAAGTGGGGGAACCGAGCCTCAGGTTCCAATATGCGACCAAAGAATCAAATGGTGTAGCCATGACTACGAGCTTGGAACTATTGGATGAAAGACGTAAGGCCGCCCTAGTCCGGTTAGCCGCCAAGAAACAGTGACTAGAAAGGTATTACAACCGAAGAGACAACCTTCGACACTTCAAGATTGGGGACTTGGTGTTAAGAAAAGTAACATTGCACACTCGGAACCCGAACGAAGGTAAGCTGGGGATGAATTGGGAAGAACTATATCGAGTCATCGGAGTTACTGGCAAAGGCTCATACAAACTCGAGGCAGGAAACGGTGCACAACTACCGAACAACTGGAACGTGATGCATTTAAAGCGATACTACTGCTAAGGTACGATCTCTTTTACTTTTCTATAATATTATGAATCGGGCTAACATTTGCAGGCAACATCCAAAGGAGAATGTGACTATTAGGCCTGAAAGCACGCCTTGCACTCTTTTCCCCTTAAACCGATTTTGTCCCAAATATGTTTTCCGACAAGGTTTTTGACGAGGCAACACTAAATCGTGCTAACTTAGATTCGAATAACGGTTTTAAATCGGAGTCAATGGTCGCATCAACAGTATCCGAGCCCTCTCAAGAGCGACCTCGAATACTGGGGGCCATCACCCTCGGGTTAGGCTTCCTAGCAAGAAAAGAATGAAACTTTGTACTTGAACATCTTAGGCTCGGCGGTTAGGATTTATTGTAAGGGCCAAACGGTCCGAGTGAACCGTGCCCGCATAGGCCACCTTAGCCATAATACAAGCTTTTACACGCTTTCGATCATGTACTTTACACACAGAAAAGAAAGAAAGTTTCCACATGTTATTACATATTTTTGCCTCTTAAAGCATCAAGACTAAAGGCTATCCCTATTCGGGGACTGTCAAGCCCAAGGGCTACCCCTACTCGAGCCTAACGACTATACCTATTTGGGGACTATCGAGCCCAAGGGCTACCCCCAATCTAGGACTATCGTCCGGAATAAGATCGGGCAATTCAAGGCTATCAAAATCCCGGAGGCACAAAACCTATTAGGTAATGCATAAACCCAAAAGGCTACGACCACCCTAAAAACGGCTCGGAGACGTCCGAAGCCCGTAATCAAAGCAAAAGGCCTTCATAAAAATTCAAAACCTGCTAAAGGGTTACCTCAGCAAAAGCATCGTCTAAGATCACTTAAGCATCTTGGGAAAACTTTCGGCCACTCTGAGTTTTCAAAGCCTCGAGAAAATAAAGTTGCATCAAAGTCAGACCCTGTTCGGACCTCCGAAAAGCAAATGACTTATTACTACATTTGATTCTATGTAAAGGCAAGAACAGAAAAGATGCTAAAAAAGTGAAGACTCAAAATTGCCAAAAAGGAAAATTTTATATATTCTAGAATGTCTTTACAAAGGCCCAACAAAAACGGCCTCAAATAAAAAAACACAAAAACAAAAAAAATTCTAAGGCATTCACGCCTGATCGTCGTCGGGACCCGATTCGGCCCCAGAACCATCGGAGCCTTCGGATTCCTCTGTACCCTCGGGTTTAGAAAGTTTCTTTGCTTCAGTCTCAAGCTTCCTTGCCTCCTCGATCTTGGCCGACAGGTCGAAGCCTCGGGCATGGATCTCTTAGAGGGTCTCCCTATGAGAGAACCACCTCATATATTTGGTATTAGTTTTCAGTCGGGCCTCAGTTGTTTCAACGTCGTCCTTGTATTGGGCCACCATCTCTTCAGCATCGGTGGAGGTTGTGTCCAACTTGGACCTTATTGCTTCATATTCTTTACTGATGCCATCCCGTTGCTAGGAGTTCGTCGTTTAGCTGGGATCGCTTGTCGTCTTTCTCCTTTGCCATCCAAAGTTAAACCTGTACCGATACCAGTTGTGCTCGGGCTGTTTCCTTCTCCAAAGCCAGCCGGTCCATTTTGCTTTTCCAACCATCAGCCATGGCTTGGACCTCGTTCATTTCAACTCGGAGTTGGGCGATCAAGTCGATCTTCTCCTGGACCTGTGAGGTTTGGTCGTTAGTCACCATGATTAGTTCCTTGTTTCTAACTTCAAAGACCTTTACCTTTTGGAACAGGTCGGCCTGTTCCCACCTCAGGGTCGAAGCCTCCTTCTAAGCCCTATCTAGCTCGACCTGAAGGTCCTTGATGGCCCCGTCCTGTTGCTCGCTGAGGAGCTTGTACATATCCATTTTTTGAGCCTGCTCCTTGAGCTCGAGCGCAAGATGATTGACCTCAAACCGGTATCAGAGAAAGCTCTCATGATGAAGTACCGAGGCCTGCGAAATAATGAAAGACGTGAGAGACATCAGAACCTGAGTAAAATCCAAAAAGATGTAAGGATGCCTTACTTGGTTCAGCGCTTGCTACGCCTAATTGAAAAGGCACGGAACATTCACCTCGTTCACTTTTGCCTGGTCCTCCTCGGTTACCAGGCATCGGAGGTAGCTGGCTACGCCCACAAGGGAAGATAGAACCCGAGCATCCTCCGAGATAGTGTGAATGACTGATCACTTGTGACCAGGGTCCACCTCGGAGCGGGTAATTGGTTAATCAATGTTGGGCTCGAACTCGGCCCTCTAACTTCCGAAATGTATCCTTCTTCACGACTTACAGTCACCCAGCCCGAAAAAATCTTCCAAAGTGGACGAGTCCACACCATCAAAGAAAGAATGAAAGGGATCGTCCATGCCATGGATCCCTTCGTTGGACTTCTCCTTTCCTGCTAGGGCCTCTTCGAGCATGGACTCGGTGTAGGAGGGCATCTCCAAAATTTTTATTACACCACGAGCTTCCTTTGGAGCGGAGCCGGGGGGTCTCGGCCCCCGCCTCCATATCAGTATCCCGCGTCTGAGGGAGGTCGGCCTTACGAATCTCCCCCTTGGCTGGCGCCTGCTCATGTCGTCTTCTTCGGACTTATCCCTGACCGAAGAAGCGAACGAGAGCTGGAGCTCTTCTTGCGCTTACGAGCCACTCTTTTCTTTGGCTTCACCATGGAGCTAGGGGAGCCCGAAGCCTTTATTTTCTTCTTTTTCTTTTTCCCCACGGCAGCCCCGGGCTGTCCCGTAATACAGGGATCAATGGACAAGGAACGTCCTCGTCCCCTTCCAAAGGCCTAAGTTCGGTGGTCTTATGCAAACCTACAAAAAAAAGGAAGAAAAGTCAGTATGATATAAGTTAATAGCATGGTATTAACTATTCAGAGAAAGACCTTACCATGAGAATGGGCCTTCCATCGGCCCTTCAAAATCTTGCGCCTTGCGCGATCGGAGTATGTCATCTATTTGCAGATGGCCTCGATCCACTCCTTAAGCCGAGGGACAACATTTGAAACCCGGGCAACGGCTGCACAATCACAAGTATGAATGAAAAGAAAGAAAATGAAGAAAACATTGACGCTTAAGGAGAGGCTGCCCTTACGAGATGCATTCCACTTCTCATGGAATGGCATGAACTCGGGAGGGATCAAGTCTTTGGTCTTCACCCGAACGAAGCGTCCTTTCCAGCCTCAGTCTCGATCTTCATCAATGCTCGAAAAGGGGGCCTTTCTGGCCCGACGAGTAAGACTAGTCCCCCTCGGAAGATTCGGGGGACTGTATAAATGGAGTAGATGATAAATGGTGAATCGACGAGACTCGGTCTTATTCACGAAGTAACGAATAAGGATCACAATCCTCCATAGAGACGGGTGGATTTGCCCCTGGGAGACCTCGTATCTCTTACAAAAATCTAAAACAACTGGGTCCACCGGGCCCAGCGTGAAAGGGTAAGTGTAAACACTTAAGTACCCTTCCACGTGGGTAGTAATAGCGTCCTCGGGCCCGGGAATACCACGTCCTTACCTTCCCAATTACAGTCCTCTCAGACCACGGGAAGGACGTCTTCCATCATGGAGCATATGTACCTTGATGCTCCTTCATCC
Source organism: Nicotiana attenuata (assembly GCF_001879085.1). NCBI lineage: Eukaryota > Viridiplantae > Streptophyta > Magnoliopsida > Solanales > Solanaceae > Nicotiana > Nicotiana attenuata. The sequence goes on along the minus strand of NW_017672415.1, from coordinate 76,572 downwards.
CGGTTCTGCTTGGACGAGGGTTTCTCGACCTTGAATTCCTCCGCAATTAAGCACCCCCCGGGAATAAACATTTTCAAGGGGGGATCGGGAGCCAGTTCGGTAGTAGCCGACTAGGTGGCAGCCACTTCGGGAGCTACCGTTTTGAGGGTAACTACTTCAGGAGCAACCGCCTCAGTACCGGCGGCCGGTTGGGAAGATAAAGAGGCAACTTGTTGAGGAACATATTTGATATTTTAGCCATTGTTATCTGGAGAAGTTTTAAGAATTTAAAGAAAGAATATGAAGGTTTGAAAGAACGAGTTTGAAGGATAAAGAATAGATTGTGAAGATTTGAAGAAAATCTGGATAAAAACCTAGAAACAACTACGAGAAATTGAAGATCAAGAATGAAGATATGAAGGTTTGAAGAAGGTTGATAATAGCTAAGGAATTCGGAGGTAGAAGCTTGTTTGGAAAGTAGGAAAGAAACAGGGGATGGAAGCTTTTATAGGGAAGGATCGCGTCGCTTCGCATTCGGAGGTAACCAGCCGATGGTTGACACGTGTCCGAAGTCAGAACGACACGACTGATGGGACGTTTCGACGAACGTACAGAGGAAGGAACCGGAGAACATTTGTCATTTCTCATCACTTCGGAAAACCTACTCTTTGATAAACGAGAGGACTATCTGTATACAGGTAAAACTGAGGCTAAGGAGCACTCCGATTTCCCGGTGGGGGAAATGAAGCAAGGACGTAATTACAATGAATAAAAATCAAAGCTGCAACCTCCCGTATCAAGGCCCGAACAAAGCACCTGCCTCCAGAGCCATCGAGACCATGCCCCTGGACCCGATTTGAATAACTAGACCTCGAAGAGCATTGCCAAACGTCCCCACACGATTAACAAAGGGTCATGATATCTGTGCCCAACCAGATATCACGGCGTGAATCTCGGCCCGTATCAGCAGTTGATCGGTGATTAGCGAGAAGGAAGATCTTTACCTTTATTAGAATTGTAATTAGGATAAAATTCCCCTACTATATATAGGGGAAGTTTATTATTCAATACACATGTTGTAACACGCATACCAAGGCAATTCATATTTGTTTTCTCTATTTCTAAAGTTATTCAAGGTTCTTATCTATGTTCATAAGTTCTTCATAAGTGTTGGCTCCGAACCGAATGCAGGTTACTTGTTAAGCTTTTAACCGAGCCCGGATTCGGTATCATCACTGGTTTGGCTATTTAATCTAACTTTTATCTGTTTATCTAACGTCATTAGTCACTTGTATTGAATTAGTACACATATCCTTAAAACCGCATATAAATTCAATTGTTATCCATTTTTTAACAGTAAACGATATATTGAATTGTTTTTTTGAACTGTGCGGGCCTCAGGTTTCCAATTGCTAGTTTTTCCCCCCTTTAGGCATTAGTATTCGAAAGATTCATGTTGCGTCGCAGTTAGCTCCAGTAAAGGGTGAAGCTTTTCTTGTCAAAAGATTTTTTATTTCAAAGATTCAAAACCAAAATCTCTAATTAAAGATGTATAAATCTTAAGCATCCTATTATATCCCTTAAAGATCCATTATTAGGTTCTTACTTAAATAATTCGACCTACACAAGGTTCACAGAACACCGAATATAAATAGAATATTCATTTTGTTCTACTAAAGAATGATATACAATGTACATTACAACAACAATATCTTCTTCACGTGATGAAGAAATGTGGAGAAATCACTGTATACAGAAAATAATACAGTTTGATGCATACATTATTAGGCAAAGTAAGTAATATATTCGTACGTACATCAAGTTAAAAATAAGAAAGAATAATTTGAAGAATGATGTCTATGAAAGAAGAATATTATTCTAGTTAGAGAAAGACTGTAGCCATTGATCAGCATCAATGAAAGACGAGCTGAGGAAAGGAAGAGCTTGGGTGTCGTTAAGCTTTTGAACATATGGTGCTCTCTGCGACATATTTGATCCTGCTCCTGAGCAATTATACTCCCCATAGAAGATTGTCCTGTGCTCATTCTAATCAGTTCATATATAAACTCTACATTAATAGACAGAACAAGAATTTTAAGCGATTACGTAGCAAAAATCCGTGTAGAAATGCACCGGGTTGCGTACAAAGAACCTTGTGGTCCGGCTCTTCTCCGGATCCCGTGCATAAGGGGAGCTTAGTGCACCGGGCTGCCTTTTTACGTTGCAAAAATCATGTTTTGTAACAGTACTAGCGTATTTGAACATAACATATATAGATACTAAATAAATAATTAATCAAATATGAATGAGTCCAGCACCAGCGAGATCTCTGAATGCATCAATTGCTGTCAGCTCGAACTCTATAGATAGATAGATAGATAGATAGATAAAATTTAAAACTCACGTTGTCTAAATCCTAGATGGAAAGACGGGGGAGTATTATATTAGAGAAATGAACTTAACTGGTCTCTTGAAGGGTCATTGAGGTCGCTCCAGCCGTCTGGAGAGATAATATCAGTCATAAAAGTGTTGGCAAACACTACAGTTGAGAAAGGCCTCCATGCTCTGCCTAACCAAATCCTACCACTTCCTCCCACATTGCAGTTTACGAACGCAAATCCACTGTCTTCCTCTTTGGAACCTCTGCCGTGTGCTGTCACTGCTCCATTTATCGACCTCGATCCTGGACTCGCCATTGATATTAACTGGCAGTTCTGCATTTGAAATGTCGTCACGCTATCCGTCCCAACTTATATGGTAGTGTTTGACTAGGTACAGATATATTATTAATCTTAATGTTGGCGAAACTTATAAAGATATTATAGATATTTTTCTACAGACTAAGTGACCATTGAATGTATGTTCAAGGTGTTTCAAATCTTCTTTTCGTCTTCCAATATAGTAAACATTTCCTCTACATCATTCCAATGTCATTATTGTCCTTCAAGGGACTAAACTCTTCTCCTTTTGGCCTCTTAAAACTTGCATGAGTGTGTTGTCCCCAACTAACACGGCTATATACACCTAACGTATTTTCTATTGGTATTTTTTTGTAGGCGGATTCAGGATTTGAAATTTAATGAGTTCAACTTTGCTCTAAATTAATTATACCGTTAAAATTATGGGTTCAATCTAATATCTGTTGAGATTTTAATACATTTTTACATAATATATCTATATTCCATATCGAAAGTTATGTGTTCAGATGAATTCGTAGCCAAAAGGCTACATTCGCGCCTGATTATCCCCTAGACCGATATACAAAGTGTATTTTCTTTACACGGATAAAAACTCTATATATCTACTCTAGTGACTGTTCGCAAAGTGCAGCTATCTACCTTAATATAGTGTATATATATATTCAGATAACATAATTTTAGCTGTATGTACCTCATAAAGTGATTTGCCATTGCCAAAAACGAAGTCGATGGAACCTTGAATATAACATTCCTTGAAGTAATGGCGACCCCTATCGTCATGGAGGGTATCCTGAGCTCCAAAAAATCCACAACCCCAGAAGGCAGCTTGGTCTCCTCCTATCCTAATGGCCACTGCTTGTGCTCCTACCGCCCCCGGCCCTGGAATCGGAGCTACATTCTGTATTCACAAACATAACGACGTGTACAGGATATAAGTTATATACACTGACAATTTAATTTGTTATTGTTGATGCATATAACTTAACTATATGCATTTTTTTCCAACACATTACGACAAGCTAGTACTTTGCACAATATATAATATAGGAGTAGTAATTACGCTTGCATTAGAGGAAATTTCCTTTTTTTGTTTATGTTTTGATGCATTATTAAGATGAATGAATAGAGTAGGGCAAGGGTGATGTACCATGAAACTTATATTCTTAGCGATGAAGTTGGTGGAAAATACTTGGACAGAGCCACTGTAAAATGTACCACGTGAAGAATTGGCATTGTCATTATATACAATAGCTGTTGAAGTATACCCTTGCCCTTGAAAGGTGATATTAGGTTTGTTTTTTGGAATAATGACCTTTTCACTGCATGCAAAAAAACAAAATTAGTCGTTTTAGCTCAGATAATACCTTATATTCAACAACAAAGCAAGGAATAAAGTTATTCCAAGAAGCAGGGGTGTTCAAACCAAACCGGAAAATCGCACCAAATCGAAAAGTCAAAATAAACCGATTAAAAACCCGACTAGGATTGATTTGATTTGGTATTAAGTAAAAAAACCCGAACCAAACCGACATATAAATATATAATTTTTATATATACTTTTAAGACTTTTATAGAATTTTCTTTGAAAATATCTAGATATTTGGGATCCTCTCATGCGATGCGATATTTTAATATATCTATGAAGTGCATCATTTTTATAGATTAAAAAATAATGGGTTGTACCATCACTTTCTTATCAAGTGTTATTGAAATGCGTCAATCTCTTTATTCTTTAATATCATGTATCAAGATATATTAAATTCTTTTATCTTATTCGAATTTGAAATGCTATTTCGATAATTTTAAAATTAAATAGAACATATGATTATTTTGATCTCATATTGATGTTTATGTTTAATTATTAAATTTGGTACCTTGAAAGCGTATATCAATGAAAAATTATTATAAGACGACTAAGAAAATAACTATCACATGTTACTACAAAAATTCTCCCATAAGAATATTTTAATACATCATATGTTTGTCAGTTGTTGTAATTTTTACTAAAAATATATTCGTTTATCAAAACTTTAACAAATTAAGATTGAAATACAAAAAACCTGAAAAACCCGGAAAAAATGACAAAAGCGAACCAATCCAAACCGATATATATAGTTGGTTTGGTTTGGTTTTGATAAAACCGAACCAACCAGGTCCATGCACACCAAGAACAATAAGAACAATGATTTAGCTAATTGTGCACACAGAATCTAATGAACTTTTACACCACTAGTACGTACTGTAATTTAATATGTTTGTAGAATGTTGTCTACCTTTTTTTTTAAGGTAACTTGTTTCACTTATTAACTATGCAGACTTACTTGTAGTTATCATATAGTGTAAATAATTTTTTACGTTGTTATTGCATTAAAACTCAAAGGATAAAGGACTTACAAATATATGCCACTGTTTATCCAAATCAAGGTCCTTGTCGCGCTGAAATTCCCAACTGAATCAACAGCAGCTTGAACTGCAGTGAAATTGCAGCAACCATTATGATCAACACAGAGAATGGAGGTTGTAGTAGGATCTATAGTTGGGAAATTTGGGGAGAAATTGTCACATATTGATTGTTTTTTGTCATCACGGTGATGACGATGATGACCTCGTTGAATATTGCTGTGAATTATTCTTGAGATAATAGGAGATGATAATTCCTCCAAAGTTAAACGATCAAATATCTTAAAGGAAATTGATGCCAAAATGGCCACAATTGCTATGGAAAGAGGGAAATATATGCTTTTAGGAATATTCATTTTTCTTATTGGAGCTAAAACAAAGAAGGTGGAGATATATTAATTGAGAGGATGAGGTATTTTTAAATAGGAAATCTTGGATTAATATATATACTTGGAAAAACAAGAGGGAAAAAAGGGTAAAAAAAGGAGTACATGAATGAATGAAGTATAAGAATGGTTTGACATGTCTTGCAAATTACCCTGTCCCTTTTGGTTACTTTTTTGCAGAATGCACGTACCTACCTAACTTGACACCTTTGTCACACTGTAATTCCTAAGTAACTGATATTAGAAAACAGCATAAAAGACTTCTATTAATAGCATGTTTGGCAAGCCGAAAAAATCAGCTTATTTTAAAAAGTGTTTTTCTCAAAAGTATTTTTAGTGAGAAACAGTTTGTGTTTAATAGTTATTTGAAAAGCACTTATGAATGGCAATTAGTGTTTGACCAAACTTTTAAAAACTTCTTTTAAGTATACTTTTGGAGAGAAGCTACTTTTTTCTGCTTCTGCTTCAGCTTCTCCTCAAAAGCATTTTTTTCTTCCAAAAGCTTGGCCAAACACTTCAACTCCGAAAAAAGAACACTTTTTTTGAAAAAAAAGTGCTTCCACTATTGGAGAAGCTTGGCCAACCAGGCTATTACTCGCATCACAATATAAGAAGCATTAGGTGACATTATAAAATATATAAAATACTCCTAATTAATTATAAATTATAAATCAGAAATATTAGTCCTCTCATGAGTTTGATTCATCGGATTAAACTAGGAAAATATGGGACTATGGGTTTACTAAATACCATTGAGGGGATATTTTTAAAAATAGCCAGATTTACAACTGGTCGTTCAAAAATAGCTCAATTTCAAAAGTAATCGAAATTTAGCCATTTTTTATGTAAAGATAAATCTGAGCAAAAACACTATTCAAAACNAGCAAAAACACTAATTCAAAACCCGGAAAATACTCCAGTAGATTATGCTGGAGTTCCAGCATAAGTATACTTGAACTCCAGCATATTATACTGGAGTTCCAGGATAGTATGCTGGAACTCCAGCATAATATGATGGAGTTCCAGCATAAATACACTAGAACTCCAGCATAATATACTGGAGTTCCAGCAAGTATAATGGTCCAGTATAATATACTGGGGTTTGGAGCACCAGTGCTCCAGTCTCCAGTATATTATACTGGAGCCAGCAAAGTATACCGGTCCAGCATAATATGCTGGAGTTCATACACAAGTGCACCGAACTCCAGTATATTATGCTGGACCGGTCTCTATTGCAGCAAAACGGTAGCTATTTTTCATTGACTTGGTAAACGCTGACTATTTTTGATTGATCAGTCGGAAAGCTGGCTATACCGTGAAATTTTGGCACCATTGCGTCTAATTTGCAGGTCAATAAATTAACTTTCATTTTTCAACCTTATCCTTGCATTATAATTTGTCATAATATAAGTAAGGGACCTTATCTAGCATTGTTATATGGTAGAGTAACAATCCACCTTTTGAAGAAGAGAACTAAAGCAATCCATGTATTAATTAACAAATCAATCAAATACGTTTAATCACAAATTAGTTAGAAACAGTCAGTAAGGTCAATTCAGAACTCATTACTGTCTATTTGGATGCATATGCTATAGATTTCATTATAGTTACTTAGATTATTTTTACGCTGGTCATTAACATATATGTTCTACCTATATCTTAGCTGGGTCCCGGTTATGCTTTGTTATTATATTAAGTAACTAGTTCATGAGCAACTTGATTCTTGATAATGAAATTTGGTATTTACAACTTACTTGAAAACACATTTTATCTATATAGTGCTGCTTTATATATATTTGATTGAAGTTATTCTTGTTTTTATTGTACGTAGAGGTCAAGATCTGTGTTCGTGATACCCAAATTAATGGGAAAGGTAACTTGAAGTCTAATCAGAAGCATATCAAAATGTGGAGAAGCAATGGACAAACAACATGAGTGGAGAACAAAAGAGGGAGATTGAATTGAAATTTTGTATATAAGATGGATGTTGAGTTTGAGAATATGAATGAGAATGAGAAAAAGATGAGGACCAAACACTACTAGAATTCCTGCATAAAGCGACCAAAATTTAGCGACCAAAGTTGGTCGTTAAACTAGTGAAAATAAAAAACTAATGATTTTAAATAAATTAGCGACCAACGTTGGTCGCAACTTGGTCGAAAATTTTGTCAAACTGTTGACCGGACTGGTCAGACTTGCTTGGTCAAAGAATTACTCAGATTAGCGACCAATGTTGGTCGCTTCATGGGACCCACTTATTAAATTTTAATAATTATAACATTATTTTTAAAAATTAACAAAATATAAATAAATAAAATTTAAAATTAGCGACCAAGGTTGGTCGCTATATAAAGAGAAAACAGGTTGAGACCAACTTTGGTCGTTAATCTGGGACCCGGTTAATATTTTAAATATAATAAAAAAGATAAATAAATCTGATTTAAGCTTAGCGTCCAACTTAGGTCGCTAATTTAAAATTATGTATGTTTAGCGACCAAAGTTGCTCGCTATTTAGGTCAATCACTTTTGTATTTAGTAAATAAAGAATATAAATGTTAGTCGTTAACACTTTTGTAATACAAGGGATGAATAGTACTACGAAGCGTGCGTGTGTATCTATCTATATATATATATATTACTTACGCTATACTATGCACGAAGTATAAGTGTATTAGGTAATATTATATCGAATGTAGCTTTTATATATATATATATATATATATATATATATAATATATATACTTACGCTGTACTATGCACTAAGTATAAGCGTATTAGGTAATATTATATCGAATATGGCTTATATATATGTAATATATATACTTACGCTGTACTATGCACTAAGTATAAGCGTATTAGGTTATATTATATCGAATGTAGCTTATATATATAATATATATACTTACGCTGTACTATGCACTAAGTATAAGCGTATTAGGTAATATTATATCGAATATGGCTTATATATATGTAATATATATACTTACGTTGTACAATGCACTAAGTATAAGCGTATTAGGTAATTATATCGAATGTAGCTTATATATATATATATATATATATATATATATATATATATATATATATATATATATATATAGTAATATTATAT